>NC_143016.1:82626260-82926260 GCF_055824585.1 Amblyomma mixtum | reverse complement strand
GGGCATAGCTCTAGCAATATGCTTCGCATAATATAGTATAGAGCAGTTGTTGACTGACTTTATGGATGTCAAAAAATTCGGACATCTTGACTATTCATACACCTCACCACAAGTTATTGGAGAGATGCATGTTTTTAGGCTGCTGGGTTTTCCTGTCTTTTCTTTCCCCATCTCCTACACTTCCAAAAAATTGTTTTGGCAGCTGCAAGGATGTACTTAATGTTGCAAAATGCAAATTAAATGCACCAGCAGCCAGTTATCACACTAAACGTCATTTCAACAGAACCAAGAATGTTTCGATCCTCATTTAAATACAACAATTAATGTTAGAAGATTTACGATGTTGAGTAGCAGCAACAATGCATACCATTCATGTCTCCACAAAGGCATCCGCATCAACAGATAAGGCGACTTGTGAAAATATGTTTGCCAATATACCTATTAATCTATAGGTCTAAATATCAAAATGCAGTATACTAACTACACAACAAAAAGGGACCATTTTCTTAATAAGTAGGGAAGTACAAGCAGAACACACACAGACAAAAGTCACTCAGTTGTTCCAGTTTAGCAGTAAGTCATAAGAAGTCCCTATAAAAGGTATTTAAAAAAAACATTTCGCTAACACCTTGGCCCCTAATTTTGTCTCCGAGGCTAGAATTTCTGGGGAAAATAACAAATATGCACTCACAGTTACCTCTTACCAAAGTGTACCATAATATATTTTGCCCTTTGTAAGCATTGAAGAATTTTGCACACTGTAGCAATCACTAAAAGCATACTGGCCCAAACTAAATGGAATAGAAACACCAAACTTTAGTTGTGTGTTCGCTCTTTGGAATGATGCCCAAGACAAAAGTAAACAAGGAATACCATGTGGAATTCACCTAAGCCTGGTAAACAACTTATAGTTCAATTTTATCTCGTATGTGGTTACGGTTTCGGTTTCAACAGCCGAGAAGTGGCTATGATAGCCCAGACGAGGTGAGACAACATTGAGGTCATGTGAGGCATACAAGAACTGCAATAAAATTGCTTCTTTAAAGTTTTCATTCCCTCCTGCTTTACACCTGCCAGCTCCAAGAGCTGGAATGACAACAAATGAACAAACTACTATTACATAACAAATTTGGTAAGCTTCACATGAGCCACAATGTCTAGGCTCATCTGTGATGTCACAGTCATCATTCAGTAGCTGCAACCAAAACCCAAATTGAGAGAAAAAACTGAATTAACTGATCTAGTAAGTGCAGGCAAATTTCACGTGGTGATCTGTGCATACCAATGTCTAACGCATCATTTCAAAGAAAAAAACGTGCAACCAAAAATTTAGTGTCCCTAACTTTTAAAGAGACAGAAAGAGTAAAGTTTAATGACAGAAAGGGTGGAGAGGTCAGTTTCCTAACCTCTAAAGGAAAACTACGATGCCTGTGCACCTCCGCAAGCCTTCCTGTAACGCATATTACTTAGTGGTTCAATGAACATGAAGTCAAATGACTGTGTAAGTGCCCAAACCTTGATTATCCCTGAGACAGCTGGCTTGGTAATGACTGTCAAAGTTGTGGTTCAAAGTCAGCTTGAGCCTCATCCTGGCGAAGTTCTCCTGCTGCGACAGTTTCCAGTAAAGTGGCTTGTTGATACTAGAGATGAAAAAAGTAACAGTAGACATGACATACGGCGGTGGAGAATTGACAAAGTCATCTCACTGCTAGCATGCGGAATGGAAAAAAAATTGACCAGGTCTCTCTTTGTCAATATCAACGTCAAAGCTAGTAACCTGCGCAGCTTTTACAGACTGCATGCAGCCTACAACGCAAATTTCCACCTTGTTGCGCACATTGTCAATGTAAATTGAAGGTGACTGAAGATTATCTTCAATAAAATTTAAGAAATCAAAGACTTTAGCAAAACTGTTGAATCTCCTTTGTTGGCATCCATAGTACATAACTGTAACTTCACTGAGTTTGGCAATTATGAACAAAATCAACACGAAACAGCAGGTATGTACAGTGAAAGCTCGTTAATTCGACCCCCGTTAATTCGGAAAATCGGATAATTCGACGCGCGCGCGAGGTCCCTACAATTATACATAGGAGTCTATGGGGCGAAACTCTCGTTAATTCGAACAAATTTTGCCGTGCGTCGGTTAATTCGACTTCACTCCGCAGCCCGCCAAGCCGGTGTGCCGAGAGCAAAAAGAAAAAAAAAAACACTGCCATGAGCGGCGCTACTGTACGGCTGATAGGCCATCCGTATGGTCATATTATCATCCATCCGAGGAAGCGAGTTAGCGGCAGCCGAAGGGGCTGGCGTCTTTTTTTTTTTGCGCTTTGTTGTGTCGCAGCAGTCGCTACGATCGCGGTTATTTACGGCGCCTTTTTTGGTAAATGCGCGCTTTGTCAGCGTGTTTACTGCGCTGCTTGTTGTTGCTATTTTGTTGCGACTGAGAGAAGGGTGAAAGGAAATTGCAAGGGATTGCCTACTGGCTCAGCCGAGCCACCACCGCTGCCATGTGCAGATAGAGGAGAGTTAAAAGATCAGAGGAAAGATAACGAGAAAAGATAAGACCGGCGGTCCGCTGGCTGAAAAAAGATAAGCGGGGAGCTGCGCTCGCTTCACCTCCTCCCCACCTCCTCCCCGCGCTGCTTTCGGGTGGGTAGCCCGCAGGGCCTGCGCGCCTCGCCTTTGTGTCCTGTCAGCTGACCGAGGATGAAATAATATAAGTGACAGGCGCTGACAACGACGACGATTTATGATTGTGAGCAGTTGTCCCAAATGCCGAAGTGCACGGTGAAAGAAGCCGCAGAAGCCTTGTCTGTGCGGGAGGACTTCTGTGAACAAATCCCTGACGGCGCGTGTGCCGTGGAGCACCTGGCAGCTGTTAGAGCTATCGTAGTCGCTCAGATTCGCTCGAAAAAGCAGACGGTGATCACAGATTTCCTTGCCAAATAATGGTATACGTCCTGTTGCGGCAAACATTGTTTTTTGTTGTTCATTCGATAATTCGACATTCGGATAATTCGACAATTTTTCGCGGTCCCGTCAGTGTCGAATTAACGAGCTTTTACTGTAAGTCATCTTACTCAATAAATGTCTGATTGTTTGAGTCTTCGAACAAAAACAGAAGTAGAGGATCAGGTCATGCTGTAAATTTAAGATGAGTGGGACACAGCTCACATATAGCAAGCAGCGTCTAAAGACAAATAATGTTAATATTCCTTACATACATTACTACACTTTCGTCAAAGCTGCACATTAAGTGACTTCAATATTGGCTTCAGCCAGCACACAACATACTCACACCGGGAAGAAAGCACCCAATAACAAGAACAAAACAATTACCAGAGCCAAACTGAGAAAGAATTTGTATTTTGGGAAAGTTCAGTAAACAGGCTGACACCTGTTTGAACAGCTGGCACAGACAGCAAAGGACGTGTTAGTACTATAAGGAGGCTGCCGAAGTTGAGAAAAAGAAGCTGTAAAAAGCAAGAGCTCTTGAACAGCCAAATGCTTCAAACAAAGATGGCCACGAAGGTTCTAGAGGCCAACATTTTTGAGAAGGAAGAAAAGGAAGGTGCTTAAGGTTTTAGTGACATCGTGCAGTGCCAGCATAAATATCCAATGCCAACCTTGATGCCCAGGGGCCACAGGGCCCTGTGAGGAAAAGCTTGGTGGCCTTCCAACGTCGGCAGATGAACAAGTGTTGGTTTCTGAGGTTTGTTTGCACTGCAAGTATCCGCTGCTGCTCCTCCACAAGCCGGGACTGAAATGCACTCAGTACCTGCGACTGTGCAAAGTTGCTCAAGTTAGTAAGGAAATAAAACAAAGCATTTGAACAATACTGAGCTAGCTAGTTCACATTCTCTGTGGTATGAAATATAGTAAGCCTACACAGTAAGTATTGTCAAACTAGGTGGCCAGCCTTGGAGTTTATCTCGAGCGTGTTACCTGAACTTAGCAAGCTCTCATACTTTATGCACCCTGAAATGCCATTAAAAATGCCCAGTTGGGACTATGTACAGCAGGCTAGAGAATTCACTAAAGCCAAGTTATATGACGCTCAGAGTCTCATAAGTAGGGCCCGGAACTTTAGGCTTTTGCCTAAACATGCCTATAAATGCCTAAACGGGGGATTTTTGCATTTGCCTGCCTTTTTTTTCATTTTTTAGGAAATGCTACCTATTTAACCTCATTTGTTGCTTATAAATGCCTAAATCCGGCATTTCGGTCCTCGGTGCTGTTCTTCAATTTTGAGACATCTTAAGTATGGCGAAAGGCGCGCCGATGCACGCACAAACGGCGCGGGTCTCGGAAAACGTTTTTCTCAAATTGGAACTGGCGCAACCAAAAAAGTTATACTATAACATCCTTGAGTGTAACCCTGCACCCGAACCAGCGCCGTCCAACCGGAGATCGTTACCTCAACGTGCTCCGTCCAGGCGGGGACCGTCGCCTCAACGCGCGCAGGACTCTCACCTTCTCGCGCTCACTGCTCGCTCGTCGCTCGGTCGACTATCGGCTGCCTGCCCCTCCGCAGAGAATGGCCACTTATTTGCCTGCCGCTTGCGGAACAGGCGACACTGCCTTTAGCGGGCTCACAACCTTTGCTTCGTCAGAGCTCTTCATTTCATTTCGTATTGACAAGTCTAACATGCCGAAAGAAAAGGCATCGAGACGCGCTCGTAGCAGGCAGTGGGTTTCGCAATATGGAGGTGTTTTTTCAACTGATGGAACTGTGCTTTCCTGCAAAGCACGCGAAACATCAGTATCAAGTGAAAAGCGTTGCCATGTAGAGCAACACGTCGCTACCAACAAGCATATTGCAAACCTGAAACGAACGAAAGAGGGGACTTCGGAGCTCCTACTGGCGGTGGCTTTCAGCGGCAGTTCGACAGCAAAGGAAACGTCATTTGCGAAATAGTTGCGTGAAGCATTTTTATCGGCAGATTTGCGTTGTGGAAACTGACCACCAGTGATTTTCGGAGCTTTCTGGTATAGTACACCAGGCAGCATGTCGCCGCATGTGTCCGGTTCTCTTTTCCCCAAGTGGGCGCGTTAGTATCTAGCACAAAACAGGTGTTTATGAAATCTCCGTCAAGAATTGCTGTTTTCTGCTCCACAGCACCGAACATTCATCTGCCGCCAAAGCCTGTTTAGACTCGATGAGGAGCATGGATAAATGCCGCAGTATATTATGCACGGCACTTTGAAGTGCTCAAATCTGTCTTTTGAGGAAGTCGAGAATAATGCTACGTGTGTGATCCAACCAATAGCTATGTTTGAAGAAGCGAATTCGGAAAGAGACATGACATACATCAGTGCAAGCTTCCTAACATTGACGGAAAGGATAACAAAGTTGGAAAACGCTGTATTCTCAATAGATGAATCATTCAAGGCAGTCGAAGTGCAAGCAGCACTTTGGGGACTGGAACAAAAGGGCGCTACTGCTTCTACGAAGATGCAACAGTTGGTAGAAAAAACAAAATAGAGGGCTAGAAACAAGTTCGCACATCACAGACCATATACGCGTAGACGATACGGCCAGACCACGTGAAGCCACGAACCCCCGTGAACTGCCATGTAGAAAGAAGCTACGCGAAACGAAAACCGACAGAGCTTCAAGTTCGAAAACCTGAGATGTGCTTTATTGTGGCATGCTTCAAATGAGGACTGCGTAAGCTCCGTGCTTGACTGAAAAATCTTGTACTAATAAATAAAGAGTACTATTCAAAGCGTCTGTTTTCGTTTTATAGCGCCTATTTCTATATTTTTTTAGAGCCTAGGTGCCTGCCTATTTCGGGTTCTTTAGTGCCTAAATTTCCGGGCCCTACTCATAAGGCATACGAGGCAAATTTTTGCACACACTGCTTTTGCCTACATTACTGCTGCAGAGCTCTATGCTATTGGGCTTTCATTTTAGACCAAGAGCTCTACTCCTTGGGGTACAACTTCCAATTTCGATGTGGATGACACAGTGACCTTGAATGCCTCCCAAGGTCAAACTGAACTTGACTGCATGGTAGTATAGCCCAAGCTATGGTAGTATGACCACGTGATCATATGACTAGGACCATTGGGTACATGACCTTGGCCTTTGACCCCGACATTTGATTTGAGACAGTGGACGCCACATCGACAATGACCTTCAATGCCTCACAAGGTCAAAGCAAACTTCACCGCGTGGTGGTATGGCCCAAGCTATGGCGTGTGACCATGTGATCACATGACTGACTATTGGGTACCTGACCTTGACCTTTGACCCTTGATATTTTATCCGAGACAGAGGACACCATGCTTAATTGCTTGTTAAAGACTTGTAATCTCAGATCTATTTAACAGAGCTTTTGGTTTGCTTTGGTTTATGGGGTTTACATCCCAAAGCGACTAAGGCTATGAGAGACGCCTTTTGCTCGTATAACTTGGTACAAGCCACGTTGAACCCCAGCCATTTTTTCACATTACACCCCACAAAGATCTCCATATACCTGGGATTATACAGTGATGTAAAACAGGTAAATTACGCTATAACAAATGTAAAATTTAGCTCTGTAGGTAAGCTTAGACGAAAACTATGGCTAAGCTGGTTCTAGCTAAGCACTAGAAAATATTTTGGCCACTAGTAAGTAAAACCTCACTATAGTAAATTTGCATATAGTAAAAATACGAGAATAGTGAAGTGAAACTGCAATCCCATTTTTTTTTCTGTGTATAGTAAACACCTTTAGTAAAGAAACGGTTACAGTAAAGAACATTTAGCCAAGGCGACGCACTTCCCACGAAATAATGACATCGCAGCATGCGGTGAGTCTAGGACATCTCAGAGCAATAGACATGCAATGTTGTAATTGCAAAACCAACAGCAGGAAGCAAATGAATATCGATATCGAAGACGTGTCACGGGGGAGGGGGGGGGGGAGATGGCTTAACCCCCCGGCTTGTGAGCTTGGAGGAGAAGCCAGCTTTTTGAAGGCATTAGGTTCATAAGGCAAATTGCGCAGCATGCAAGAAAAAAAAAAGTGCGTGTGTGTGTGTTCAGAGCCATGCCATCATCAAAACTGATATAGCAAACATTTTTGCTGGTCCGAGCGACTTTACTACATAAGGGTTCTACTTGCTAGAGTACTACGAAGACTTTGTTCACTACATTTCAGCACAGAGATGAGAAATTATGTTTAAATGAGCAACGAAAAGGTGGCAGTGTACTACCAAATATGATCAAGCTTACCTGAAAACGAAGCTTGCTCTCACCGACCCCTCTGCTTCGTTTATGCATGGCAACCATGATACCTTCGTAGCACTGATTCCAGAAGCCATTCATTGCTTCGCGCTGCTCCCTAATCAGCATTGAGCTGTACTGCTCCTGTACCGGCTTCACCTGCAAACAAGGCGTTACGCAGTAACTGTAGCAAACTAAACTCACCAATGCAAGAGCACACGACAGGGAAGTTTTTTCCCATTAACACATGAAAGGAGGCGCTCAATGATGTAATTGAAGAAGCCTCTTGGCACGGCTAAACATCAAGAGCATTAAGTGATCTTATAAATGGTTAAGATGGACAAAAAAATTGCAGAGACGCATGCAAAACTGCTGCAGAAATTCATTCCCACTGATAACCCCCAAGAACCCTTGTTCTCTATTGAAGCCATTATCTTTTTTGTCTACTACATCTACCTCTCCTCCCAAGTTCAACTGGATAGCATGAATTACATGTCCAAAGGTAATGCTGCTGCAAGGTTTGGATAAAAAGGATAATGCCTCCTTGGATAAAGGCATTATCCAAGGTTTGGATAATGCCTAGAACGCATTTCTGCACTGCTGTTATCAGATACAGAATCGCAATAAGTGGTATGAACTACTAATATGAATGGTAGCAATGTGGCGCTCTATTCGTGACGAAAAATTGACACTAACCACATTGGAGACAAACGAAGTCCACTCAGATGTGAGAGCGTACTTCTGGAACTGGTCAAAAAAGGCTGGGCCGGCATCCATGTTAGGCTGCGACGGCAGGTGCTGCCAACCACGCAGCCTTAGGCTCACTCTTTCAAGAAGAGCACGCACCACGGGAATGACGAACGAGTACTGCTCCTGGTCTCCATCTGGAATGGCAGGTGACAAGGCAACAACAGGTGACCACAGATGAGGGCTCAGCTGACCATCAAAGACCAGGCGTCTGTTTAGGAAGCACTCCACAAGTACTACAGCAACAGAAGGACACACCTCAAGCGACACAACGCTGTAATGCCGCATCCATCCAAAATTTGTACAAGCCTCTTGTTCTGCCCCCCCCCCCCGCCCCACCTGCTTTCGTCAGTGCTGATTAGGCCTGCTATTAAAAGTACACCTCATCAATGAATAATTTGTGGCTTACTGGTTTGTGCAAAAGCCCACAACACAAAACTCCATGAATTATTTAAAATATGTGAATAGCAGGGAATTCTGAGTGACAACTAAAAGCAATAAACACAGAAATTAAGGCAGTTGTGTTGGTGCTACCAGCAATGTGCAAAAGTGCACATCTTCTTCGCTCTTTTTCATTCCCACAAATTTCAGAACTTTAAATCTAACCTTAAACGCTCACACAAATTCAATTTGTGCTCGGCAGTGTATATTACTGCTAGTTCTCAAATACTGTCGGCAATGGAAAAATTCCTTTTCTTTCACAATTGATAAACACACACGAAACATAAAAAAAGTGATGATATAAAGAAAATGATAAAAGGAAACTCTTAGCATGCAAGAGTTTGGAAAATGTGAATGGTGCATATGCTAAAGTACATCACTACCCCGCCTACCACACCTAATTCTCGAGGCCTCAATCAGTGTTAAGATTAAAAATGCGGTAAGGCGTAAGAAGAAATTCCAATTATTGTGCGTGCTCACAAAATGTGACACAAGCACATGCCTGGATGAGTACAGTACCGGCCATAATCATATGGAGCACACATAGACAATCAAAGTTTTCTCACGCCTTACCTAGCGAAAATTCGGAAGTACTTTTTATATACATTAGCACTTCCTGCTGGTGCACTCGTGTATGAACCCAGGAGACCATCATATCTTCCCTACAAAGGGTGAGATAATTCCGAACTCTGAAACGCACTCCATAATATTTTAGCCACACCTGTACACACAGGAGGTGCACCATTTCTGGCTTCAACTTCTTTCACACAGAAGTTTTGAAGCACAGTTCAAAGGCATTGCGCGACATTAAAAGTCACCGTGGTGGCTCAGTGGTTATGGTGCTCGGCTGCTAGGAGAGCGACATATTCTTGAGCCTCTATAAGGTTTCTGCAGGGGCTAAGTGAGCATGTTTCTACTTATAGAAGAGGCGCTTCTTCGGAATGGTGACACGCCTCTCATGCGCCAGAAAATCGAAGGAACTGTGTCATGATTCAGCCGCGCCTTTTCGACAGAAATTTCCAGAGATCACATTAGGGACAAGCCCTGCATGTAGCCGCACTTACGAAAGTGCTTCGAGCAGAGTACGCTTGTTTTGGTCGGCTTGAATTCTTTGTCACTGCACTGCCGCCGCGGTGGCTCAGTGGTTATGGTGCTCGGCTGCTGACCCGAAAGATGCAGGTTTGATCCCGGCCGCAGTGGTTGAATATCGATGGAGGTGAAATTCTAGAGGCCCGTGTACTGTGCAATATCAGTGCACATTAAAGAACCCCAGGTGATCGAAATTTCCGGAGCCCTTCACTACAGCGTCTCTCACAGCCTGAGTCGCTTTGGGACGTTAAACCCCATAAACCAAACCAAAAAATATTTTAAGGTAAAGTCTGAAAACCACTGTAAACAAAAGCTAAAAAGCATTTCCCGTTGAAAAACAATGGTACCATGATTCACAGGACAATTTGCCGTAAGAAATGCCGACTGACCTTTGACTGCTCTGGCGAGGACTGCGTTCACCCCAGTGAGCAGGTAGCAGGACTCCTCGAGCGATGCGAACGGGCGCGTCTGCACGAGTGTGTGCAGCCGAGCCGTGGCCATGGCACAGAGCTCGAGCTTGTGGCTCCCAGCGCACACCAGCAAGATGCCCAAGGCCAGCTTGGACATCTCCTCCCAGCCCTCATCTCCCGGCGACTCGCCAAACACCATCAGCAGATCCATGACCATCAACACATGCTCCAGGAGCTGGGGGAAGGTTGGCAGTGAAGAAGTTACGAAGGGGGACACAGTCACCACATGTGCAGGTTAACTGGTTTGAATGGAATATTTACCTCATAGAAAGAAACCAGCCAACTGAGACATTTTATTTTTTTAAAAATGCCATGACAGCCAATGTGACGCAACTGCAGCCATTAAAGGGCAACTGCAACACTTTTTCGAGAATTTCGCAATATTTAAGGATTCAAATCTACATAGGCTGTAGGTAAAGCATGCCAAGTGTTTTTACACTAGCAGTAAAAATAGTGACGTAATTGAGGATTGAACTTTGCGCTTCTCCTCAATGCACCGGAGGCGTGCAGAGAAACTCAGTGTGACGTCACGGAAGGTATGATTTCAAATTACCGCTGTCGTCTGCCACGCCCTGCCCTGACGCGTTAGACACTGCCAAACAGCTCTCGGCAGGGTTCGCCTTCGATGGCGTTGGTTTTTTTCCTTGAAAGCAGGTGTTTGTGCGTTGGAAATGCACCGATACCTTCGATGACGTCATCATGCGGCCCCCCACTTGGCGTTGTGCACTGCGGAGAAGCTTGAAGGGCGTCCGGATTTTAATCAGCGATTACTTCACTACTTGAAGTGCTAGGACGAAAAGACTTCGCATGCTTTACCTGCAAGTTTCACACATTCGACCTTCTTAAGCTCGTTGATTTCTAAAGCCAATGCAGTTTCCCTTTAAGGACAGTGTGAAAATACACCGCGATTTTTAAAAATCTTTACAGATTTTTATTTAAAAACTGAATGATATGTTTGCGCGATGTCTTGAGCTGGACTACACATCAAGGCAGGCATTACGCACCTCATATGGATCGATAATTAGATGATTAATTAACTTAAATTAACAAATACACTTTTTTTTATTTTACGGGCAAGTTTATATTGTGAAAGTGATGGCTGTCAACATCAAAGGCGATCACTGTTTCTAAATTTTCTTAGTCAGCATGTGGCTCGAAAAAAATCTAACATAAAAAATTCACACTTGCAAGCTTGCTGAGTTGGCTTTTTCACATTACTTAATTATAAAAAGGCACTGCTGTGTGTCATATTGTAGCTGCAATAAAGTTAACTTCTACATCACCAAATACACCAACTGCGCCTGTATTTAATGCATAAGAAGTGCGAAAGGCATCATTTTATAAATACGCAATGCAGAAAAGCCAATCTCAATGAGCTTTCAAATGCGTATTTTTTACATTTTGATACTTCGAAACACATTGCTGATTAAGAAAATTTCTCGCCTTCGATGTTGACAGCCGTTAATTTCGCAATATAACCTTGCACCTAATATTAAAAATATCAAAAAATCAGCCGCCGCGGTGGCTCAGTGGTTATGGTGCTCGGCTGCTGACCCAAAAGACGCGGGTTCGACCCCGGCCGTGGCGGTTGAATTTCTTTGGAGGAGAAATTCTAGAGGCCCGTGTACTGTGCGTTGTCAGTGCACGTAAAAGAACCCCAGGTGGTCGAAATTTCCAGAGCCCTCCACTACGGCGTCTCTCATAGCCTTAGTCGCTTTGGGACGTTAAACCCCACAAACCCAACCTAATATCAAAAATCAGATAGTTGATTTAATTTTAATTACTATTTTTAATTACTGATCCAGATTAGGCAAATAATGTCCGCCTTGCTATACAACCCAACTCAACAGACCACGTTGACGTATCTTTCACAGTATTTGAAATAAAAATCTGTAAAGGTTAAAAAGAAACCACTCTGTATATAACATCAAAGGGGGTTGAAAAAGAATGTTTTCAGGCTGTTCAAGTGTACACATAGTGCCAAGTACATCTTTTCAGTTTCTGCTTCCTAGCTGCACAATATAAAAGCAAACAGCCCCCTGAGCAGACTGCTTAAGACTGCAAGTCTCAAGTCCAGGAGCTAAGCTATAGGAAAGTTACACACCTCAAATGAACCTCATGTCAGAAGTAAGCTACCTACTCATGCACAAACAAAAAACAAAAGCTTAGCCTCTTTGTCTGCACTGTTGAGGAATTAAAAAATTGTGCTCACTTTCTCGCTCAGTCGGCTCTCGTCCTCAACATTTTCATGGCAGACAAAGTCGAAAACCAGCTTCATAAGCTCGGACGCATTCTCGGCATGGGTAGCATTAGCCTGTCCTGAAGAGAAAAATGAGAGAGAGACAAACGTTGAGATCGAAGCAAATCGAATCATGAGCAATTTCTACTGCATAAGAAAATACATCCCAAAATATCAGGACCGCCAGCCATGTGACTAGCAGACAATTCAATACAAAATAATGTACAGTGGTGAGCAGCCTTGTCTAGAGCGCTCGGGCGGTGCACTTCCTTGCAAACAAATCCAGATTTTGTGGCAGCCTCTAGGGTCCAGCTGCAACGCTTGCACGGAAGTAGCGCCAGACAGCCTCGTAAACAAAGCAGGCACGAAAACTTTGCCCTGTAATGAGGGGCTGCTCTCTAATTTCGGTTTTTGTTACCAAGTGCGCACTGCTCAAGCGCTCTAGACAAGGCTGCTCACCACTGTACATCACATAGCAGTATCAAGTGCAACATAACGATCAGAAAGCATACTTAAACAACTGCTGTATATTTCAGAGAACAATTCTGAAAAAAGTCGAATGAAATCATGTTCATTCAAACTTGCTTAGTTCAAACTGACGCTTTGGTTCGGTTAACATCAAGTGCATTGAAAAGGTCCTGTTTTCCGACCCCGCATAGTTAAAAACAATTAACACTCTCCTACGAGTTTGAGTGATCAAGACTCTACTACATTAAGACTTTCATGCAAGACTACTGCCTTTAGATGCAGGTCTTGAAATGATTAAAAAAAAAAATGCGAAAATTTAAATTTTGCAAAAATGGCATATTCAGGTTCAGTACACTTCCTGCCTAAAAAGTTTCAACGTCTAAATTCAACCTTCAACCACTAAAATATCTATACATTCCGTGCCTACGAAGCCCGGAAATGGCAATATCGGAGCAAAATGTGGCAGGACTCCGCACCCGTCGCTACCCGCAACCGTGTCCCCGATGGCCCCCATCATGGTTTTGTTTTAAAGCTGGGCCCCTTCACTTCTACCTCGTATTACTCATTTTTGTGAATATTTTTGGAATGCTCACATTCCGTTGTTTTCTGAGGACTCTACAACGACCTCCAAATGGCTGGCTCACGCACTACAAATGCAATTTTATCAGCTTTGGGTTTTTGCCGATATGACTAGCGTTACGAAAATTTTTAGTATGTTTTTGTGGTCCAATTTCAATTAATCTTATATATACCGCTGAGTTCAGAAAGGACTAAGACATGCAGCTATGCTGTCTTTGTTTGGCTGAGCAAAACATTTCAAATTCTGTGAAGCATAATGTCACCTAACTATACTTCACAGTCATGGTGCTTGGGCAAAATTTAACGTTTTTACATGATGGTGTACTGCAATTAGAATATATAGTTAGCATAGCTCCAGATGGCAAGTCTTTGGCTACAGCCCCCTTTCCAATCGAAACCAAGAAATATAAAAAGGAAGTGCTTTAATAACCTGTAAGAATTTAACTAATTAGGGTTCAGTTATTTGCCTACAACATAGGAAATAATTGAGATATACTGAAACTAATTATATTTTTGAAAACAGGATGAAGAAACGTATAAGAAACACACCTAATATCACTACAATATCTTTAATAATAAAAATATTCATTTGAAGACCCGCATCTCCCCTTAAAGTAACCCTGGCTTCAATACTGCCTAACATGTTACAGTCGAACCCGGGTATATCGAATTCAAAGGGGATCGGAAAATAGTTCGATATAGCGAAAATTCGATATACAGATACAGGCTAAAACAGCACTCCCGATCATAACAAATTGTGGCTTACCGTTTGGAACAGCCGCGAAACACATAGTATGGGCACTCAATGTGACAGCGCTTTATTTCGCGGGAAAAAAATCACTAATTTCGGGCTGCTTTTTCCTCTGGAAAACGAAGTTCGAAACACTGGTCTCGATCTTCTCGAGACTGTCCAGGTGCGAGAGCCCAGTGCCTTCCATTTCGCCGCAACAGCGCCGAATCAGGCTGAACGCTGACGCTGTGCACGGATGTGTTTCTTCGACAATACAGTTGCCCTCGTCGTCGCTAGAATCGGCGTCTTGAATGCCAGCTATTCCGGCCACAATGTCCTCATCAGCGAGGTCTGCTACCGCTTGAACTTCGCTGTCAGTCACTTCGGACGGAACGGTGCCGGGAAAATTGGACAAGTCGCGAAACGCGTCGTCCAAGCACTCATCGGACATTCATCTCCGGCCTTTTCAAGGCCTGAGCTCTCTTTTCTCCCCAGACCCACGAGCGACCGTTTTCTCTCTCTTCCTTTCCCCAGGAAGCGTGGCTTGGACACGCCGCCACGTGTCTCGATGCCGCGCGCTCCCTTCGTTGAGCTCCAGTGACCTTGACCAAGCACACGCCGGCGGTACGGGAGGAGTGGAAAAGCTCGCGCCGGTGGGGTGCAAAAACGGGGGAACAAAAAAAAGAAAAGAAAAAAAAGGCCCTGCGCCTGCTGACTGACTGCGGAAATGTTCTCCACTGAGGTGGCTGAGGACCGGTCAGGAACGTCTTTGGGGAAAGCGCACCTTCCAGGGGCGCGGCGTTCGATATATCCAATGTCCGGCGAAAATGGAATTCGATATACAACGCAACTGTCCTATACTTTTACATAGTATTTTCAAGGGGGTAATCTGTGTGTTCGATATAGCCAATAATTCGAAATATGCGGGTTCGATATATCCGGGTTCGACTGCATTACAAGCCAAACCAAAGGAAGTGAAAAAAGGTTTACCATAAGTACCTGATTCCTGCAGGCTGGTGCAACAGGCTTGGAGCAGCCTTTCAAAAAGCTGCCGCCTGATCTCAAGATGTGACGCAACAAGTTCGTTGGTCATGGCAAGCTTGTTGACACATACCAACACTTGACCTCGTTCCTGGTGCACCAAGAGGTAAGAAAAAAAATATGCTCATTAGAGAAACTGCCCAAAAACAGCAGAAAGGAGGACGTCAATAGAATGCACAGCCATAGACCTGCCTTCAGTTGCACTAAAGCTCAAAACACAGCTAGGCGTATTAAATAAACTTCGGTCCAATTTGCAAATTATTTTATGTATAAGGCTAGTGTGTGTTTGGTTGGCTAGATAGAACCTTGGCTACCATCTCAATGGTCTTTTGTGAAGGCTAGCATGCATGCGCCGGTCAGTTATCACGGTCAATCATGAATCAGTGATGTACAAACAGCTCTGCTACCCGGGCCAAAAATCACTAAGCAATAGTAAAACACCTAGACATAACAACAGCTATATAATGATCTTCAAAATTTCACCAGCGCTGCGACTAGGAACAAGAACAGAGAAGGAAGACAAGGACAAGCGCTTGTCCTTGTCTTCCTTCTCTGTTCTTGTTCCTAGTCGCAGCGCTGGTGAAATTTTGAAGATGTACCAACTAGCTCAAACCACCATTTTGCTCCACTACATAATGATCCATGTAAATCGGTGTTTAGCTTCTGTTTTAACACGTTCACTGCGCCGTGGGTCCCCGATGGGTCACATTATTTTTTTTATGCTGTGTGGCCACAAATACTGGGTCCCATCGGACAGATTTTATAGCGAGGTTTTCCTCCTCGGACCTCACAATAATATCTGACCCATGGCTTCATTATGTGACTCAGCATACAAGGCCACACAGCATGGATAAATGTCACCGACTGGTGACCCATGATGCAGTGAACGTACTAACACCTGCACAGCTAACATCAAGCTGAATCATAACTTACACTTGCTTATAGTATAAGCAAGAAGTAATGCCTATCCCCTCAAAAGAAATTATCCAATTGCACTATGATATGGAGTGTCAAAGGTAAATTTTTTAAATTTTTAGTTCAGTTTATTAACTTCTACTCGAGCTAAGAGAAATGAATAACGCATGCAGCAGGTGTGTGTATGCATCTAAGTGAGCATAAATGTACCACAAATGCCTTGAAACAGTTAACTACCTGATGCGTTTGTGTATACTATTTAGTAAGACGATAATGGTTCAGATATGAGCAGCAGATAAAATCACGGAACACAGAACACACCCCGCAACAACACCAAGAACTGTGTAAGTGAAAAAAAATTATGCTGATTCTATTACCATCATCAATCCTATCTTGTGACAGCATTTATTTCTAGCAATTCCCGCCGAGTTCAACACGACTTCTTTTTTAAACAACTCCTGCCAAGTTCAATATTATGTCCTCGGTTAAGGCGGGACCCTGGTCTTGAAAAAAAAAAATTTTATTAATGAAGTCACAGTTATGAAATTTTCAGGCCACATGTATTTTTGTGTGCTGATTTTAGATATGTCATTTAATTTCGTGTAAAACAATTCCTTGAGCACTTGTGCAATTTTTATGCAAGTATTTTGGGAAAAGTTTTGCAGAAAATTTGCTGCAGGAAACTCGCTGAAATGCATGCCATTGGGTTCTCTTGACACCAAGGAATGCAATAAGGGTAAAATTATCATCCTGGCTATCATAGAACTTGAGTTATAGAGTTTTGAATTTGTCACTTCAGAAGTGAGAAGAAAAGTGTGTATTCCTTTTCTGAAGTGGCAGCTTCAGTACCTTATAACTCAACTTCTATGATAGCCAGGATGATAATTTCACCCTTATTGCATTCCTTGGTGTCAAGAGAACCCAATGGCATGCATTTAAGCAAGTTTCCTGCAGCAAATTTTCTTCAAAACTTTCCCAAAATACTTGCATAAAAATTGCACAAGTGCTCAAGGAATTGTTTTACACGAAATTAAATGACATATCTAAAATCAGCACACAAAAATACATGTGGCCTGAAAATTTCATTACTATATCTCGATTAATAAAATTTTCTTTTCAAGACCAGGGTCCCCCCTTAACTATTAATGCCTACCAAAATGATTGCAATGTGCATGAGTTCTTTTCCACACTGAGCACACTTGTTAACCGGAGGAAACTTGTGTGCTTAGTGGTTGCTAAACACAGTGCCTGTTACAAAGTCCTTGTATGAGGGTTCAGTTGACGCGCCATCCAAAGACAAGACTGACAAAGGATGAGTTGAGGATGAGCTGCTGTTACACCGCAAACATGACTTCAAGTAATTTCACCATCATCTCACCTCGTATTTTTTTTAAATAAAAAAATGCCCTTTTTAATGAGCAACTGTTTTTAAAGTCAGTGACAAGCCTCATCCTTAGTGTAATTTTTACCAGACCTGACAGAAAACCTGCATCATTTGTTCCACACAACCAGCAATAATTCACTTCCTCTCCTGCTAGTTGTGCATGACTCATCTTTGCAGCAGAAACAGAGCCTGGTAAGCAGTCTTTGAGCACGTGCTTTAATTAGCTAACTTCTTTTTTCTTTATTTTTTCCCTCTCACATCGATAAAAAGCATCCATAAATAAGAACTTATTGTCACAGAACACGTTACTTGCCTATGCTATAACACTTGCTAGACACAAAACTACAAAACTATTACGCAGGGTATGCTCAAAAGTTCAGACCAAAATGCAAAGAGATTTGTAGCTTGTGTAAGTTGCATGCAATACTCTAGCACCAAATCAGCTGCTACTACAAGTGTAGCCTTTCTCAAGAGGTTTCTACACACATAAGCAGAACTTTGATTTCAAAATCCGCTTGGTTACTGTGCTCTCGAATACAAATGATATGAATGCCACAAGCCAACACAGCAGACCTAACAAAACTGCTGGTAGGCTGGAGCTAAGCATCCAACTTGTCCTTCTAGATAAGGTTATCTGTTGTGATACTGAGCTGACCACAAAAAGAGATTACAAATTCGAATATCACTAATGCACTACGAAGTTCTTTTCAGTGACACTTAAGTTCACAGAAAAAAAAGAAGAAACAAAGATAACTTCAGTTACACTCATGTCTGATCTAGAGCAAAATCTTTTCCACCTTTTGTTTCACATTTTAGTGTAGACAATCAGGCAAGAAAATGAGTAAGCACCGGCTTTCATTCTACAGTGAACTGAACCAGGCAGTGAACCATGACCCACCATCCAAGACTGCTTAGAGGAACCCTCGATGCCTCGCCAAGCAAGAAGAAATGCCGCCTCCACAACACAGCTGATCAGCTGTTCCTCAATACCACCACTCAGGCCATTTTCTACGGGGCTTCGCACTGGTGATGTACCCAACCTACAGGACCCAAAGACAATGAGATGAAGAAACAACCTTCATGCACACACCAACATGCAAGCAGAAAGAAATCAAAGGAAAAGCCAGGCGCGACATTTGTTTGACAGTTGAAAGAAACGCATATCCGGACAGATTATGAGGGGGCCCCCATAGGGAGTTCTTGTCCCCCCATTACAAAACTGATTTCGCGGTGGTAATTTTCAGGGATCCTGAAACACGTCCTTATTTATCCTGAGAAACACCTTGGAACTGTCAGGCTTCCGTAAAAACGGTGTCATCCTCAAAGAATTTATCCTAAGCACCCAAGAACTGCAGGAAAATTAAACATATAACATAATAATCTTTAGTTTCCCCAGTTTCTTGCAGTACAAATTCTCTGTTCCATTTTCCCTTGAACTGTAAATGTGGCAGCGATGCCCTGCCTACAAACACTGGTGGCTGTGCAAAGATGTGTGGATGCCCCATGGTTCATTTTTTGATGCGACAGTATAAATTGGACAGAAAAGGCACTGGAAGAATTGAAGGAATGATTCCTCCACACTTTGTTCATGAGCACTGCACGCCGTTCAAGGTTAAGTAACTTGGTTATGATGTCCTTGGCTACATCATCATCATCATCATCAGCAGCAGCAGCAGCAGCAGCCTGACTACGTCCACTGCAGGGCAAAGGCCTCTTTCATGTCTCTCCAAGTAAACCTGTCCTTTGCCAGTTGTGGCCACCGTATCTCCGCAAACTTCTTAACTTAACTTGAGCCTTGGCTACACATCCTACTCTTAAAATATTTTTTCAGGCATCCTTTAACACTGTCCACTTCAGCGTGGCCATCAACCACATCTACTTTTCAAGTTGAGCCTGTCTAAAAAACACCAAAGCCTATCCAAACACTGACACAGCCTTATGAAGAAACTTATTAATTTCATAACAGGCAACAGCCACTTTCAACGATATATTCATAACATATATTCATAATGAGTAAAAACATGCATTTGCGTAAGTTTGGTGGCCCCTAATACTGAACGCAGTGTGCATAAACAGTGTCCTTACAATGAGAGCAAGAACTCTCTTTTTCCCTGGAGAAAAACATTTGCATCCTTGGTACTACTACTGGCACACCAGAATACACAACTTCTGCAAGGATGGTACAAATAAAAAATACACAAAATAAAATGAAGACAGCTTTGAAGCTTTCAATACAAGTCTCTTTCTTGCCACTTTTCACTGCAGCAATACAAATCTCCAAGAAAAAAGACATGCCATATGAGGTAACTCAGGATGTCTAGCTTCAATAGTTTGTGCCACACACATAGAACATGCTGATGGCACCTGAAAGAAGACACACCAACATGCTTGCGGCATGCAATGCCCGCCAAATGTGTAACCAGATTGCATGGCAACATATGTAAGCAACTGAGATTATTGATGGTGTGATTTTCATCCAATGAATAAAAATATTTCTCGGTTTATTACAGTAAAATCTCATTAAAACGTACCCGCTTAAACAGTATTTACATTTTAAGAGTAGTAAAGTCAAATCCTTGATTCAGCTCCTATTGAAAATAATGCATTTTGAATCCGCATAAATCGCACCAGCTTATTGCATATGTGTCGGTCAACACATACTGCTTCCATTTTTCGTCATATGCGCGCGTGACGAAATTACAGCGGTTGTGGTGCCCCAATGGTGGTCTGGTAGACTAGTATTGTGATGCAGCAATGGTAAGTCATACGGCCAATGGAAAATTGCAGCCAAGTGGAACTATGATGGCTATGACGAGCGCCATCCCTGGAGCTCTCTTCGCAACAAGAACTGTGCATCGGCTCACCAGCAGAGTATGTCATGAGTTCGACTTCCACATCTAACCGAAGCTGGGACAGAAATGCTGGGCACTCAACATAAGGGAAAAGTTGAAGTTAGCGCTATTGAACATGGCACAAAGAAATCGGTGCTGGCATGCAAGAAAGATCCTTTCCTTAAAAACTCCCGAACCATTTGCTATTCGGTTTGCCTCTAGTCAGCTGGGCCACACAGGAGGATGTCGTTTTATTGTCTTTTATCCATTCGCCTCTGACTACCAGCTCTGCAATAGTATCATTATACATTTATTGCACACTGCGTGAACAGGTGGTGCTTATGAAGAGTAGTGTGCTTTTTATTGTTCACTTTTTTTTTATGGCTGGGGCGCCGACACGGCGCCTACCCAATACAAAGGGGGCAGTCAATAAATAATCATCATAATCATCATCATCTTTGCAGCTATACCTGGGCCACATATGACAACACCACTGCCTAACACTCATTGCAGGCTGGCAACGCGTGGCTCACATCTTTTGCGCCGGAGAGATGCGGGGGCTCTGGTCTTGGGCCCTGCGCAAGGGGGAGGGGGTGACTGCAATGGGGCTGCTCCGTTGGGCCGCATCGGAAGCCAGGTCCTCCTGGCTTGAGCACTGGCTGTTGGTGCGGGACCGACCACTGCACACACACACAAGCAGGATCAGTCAGGTGGAATGTGGACACACAAAAAGACAGAAAGCTGCTGAACCAATGTTTGCAACTGACTTGGGCACATGACTACAGATGTGACGATCACACACTAGCAGACAGGTTCACCAAAACAAACGCAGCTAATGTTCTAAAGGTGTGGGGGTTGCCCAAGCAGATCCCTTGTGTAAGACTTAACAATGTTGGGTGTTTGTGTCTGCAGTGTGCGGGGTGACCCTAGCCTTGCACAACAGTTTCTAGGGTTTACTCTTAATTTTCCTGTGCAAGTTTACTTTGGCTATCTAGTCATGACATTTTTATGTCATCTAGTCATGACATTTTTATGCAAAAGAGGACCTTCTAGACTTCTAAGTAGTAGCACCAATAGGTGCGATCCGCCTGGCTCACATAAGCACATAGGCTACATCGAGAATGCCCTCCTCAGCTTGCTTGGAATAACATTCTCATCGCCCAGAAAGTGAATGCAAGAGTTTACAGTTAGGACAAACTATGATGTGGACGCCATTTAAACTGGGGTAATGGGGGGCGGAAGAGAAGTACAACAACTGCTGTAGAAATTAAACAATGAATGCCTGAATGCCTAGGTATCCCCATTTAATTCGATACACCAGAGTTTGACTATACTGCGCATGTGTGCAAAGTGAGAAGCGTGCCCAATGTTAAGGGCCTCAATCATTTCATTTCATGCGCGCCATGAATATCTAGCAATACTTGCAACAGTCAAGAAAAGTCACTGCTGTCTTTCCATAGCCACTGTGTCTAGGTTGTAGCCCTGGTTAAAGGGACGGACAATGCGGATGACTCTATCCAAGTTTTGTTTTCAGTAAAATCAAATTCTACGACTCTTTCTGGGCACATAGATGCTTTTCTGGCAGCAAAAGACACATTTATTGGTGAGGATTTTCCATTAAAAAATTTTCCTCGACCGCAATCAAAACTCGTAACATGAATAGTGAGGCAGCATGGCCTCTGGAATCTGTGGATAAAACTGTGTAAAAGCACCACAGTTAACTTGAGAAATCGGCCTAGGAGTTGGCGTTCTCGGTTTAAACAGAAAAAATAAATAAATAAATGTACACTGAGTCTATTTTTCAAAACTCTGTTCTAACGAAAAAGGTCAGTATCCCTTAGATGTATGCCATAGCTTGTTGGCTATTCAGTGAGATTTACAGTCGGTCATAAGAGGGAATTAACAAAGTGCAAAAGCCAGGAGCACGGTGAGACAAGGAGAGTGTTGGACAAAGAAGGGTCCTGCAGTTGTACCTTTTAAGCTATTGCTCTGCTATTCAAGACAAGAACCAGGTGCAGACCAAGACACACCACTACCTCGTCAAGATCCATCTAAAAGAGCAGCGCCTTCTGTTTTCACACTGTCATCACCTTATCAGGAGTTTCTGCACAGCATGAAAAGGACACTGACAGTGTTTGGAACCGTAACATGCCACTGGCAATACAAAACGATGCACAAGCATCGTGGAAAAGTGTCATGCTCTAGCTCCCTTCCGCTATGGATCAACGGCACTTCCATCACTGCCACCATCATTTCACATTTCCAGCATTTTTTGATCGTTTCAAGACCCGCATCTCCTAAATGCGGGTCTTGAAACGATGAAAAAATGCGAAATTTATATTTTGCAAAAATGGCAGTTGAGTGCCTAAAAATTTTCAAGGTCTAGATTCAACCTCGAAGTGCTAAAATATCTATATATTTCGAACCTACAAAGCCCGGAAACAGCGATTTAGGAGTGAAATGCGGCAGAAGTTCATGCCCATTGCTTCATACGACCACGTGCCCAATGGCCACCAGCTTGGTTTCAATTGAAAGCTAGGCCCTTCCCCACTATCTGGGATTACTCGCTACTGTGAAATATTTTTTGAATTTCCACATTTGGCTGTTTTTTGAGGGCTCTAAACGCCCTCCAAATGGCTGGCACGGGCACTTCAAGTGCGATTTTCTCAGCTTCATGTCTTTTGCCAAAATGACTAGCCTTAAGGAAGTTTTATTAAGTTTCTAAGGTGCAATTTTAATTTTATACTGTTGAATTCAGATAGAACTAAACTGTGGAGCTATGCGGTTTTTGTTGGGCTGAGTCAACATTTCAAATTTTGTGAAGCAGAATGTCACCTAACTCTACTGCACAGTTAAGGTGCTCGGACAAAATTTAACATTTTTATATTATGGTGTACTTCAACAACAATACAATTAGCATAGCTCCATATGGCAGGTCTACCGCTCCATTTCAATCGAAACCAAAAAATGTAGAAAGAAAGAGTCTCAATGACCCATAAGAATTTACTAATTAGGCTTCAGTCGTTTTCCTATAATATGGGCACTAACTGAGATATGCTGAAACTAATTACATTTTCGACAAACCGGAAGAAGAAACGTATATAGTACACACCTAATTTCATTACGACATCTCTAATAATAAAAATGTTCATTTCACGACCCGCGTCTCCCCTTATGGAAGAGTAGCGTCCTTATCGCTAGAATGTGGTGATTTATTGACACAGATCAACATCAGTTAGTCTCAGTGCCCCTTCAATGTGCATGGTCAGCATTTAAAAATAATGTCACACTAAACGTTTCGAAATTACAGTCATCAGTGCACTCAAGTGTGTGTATCACTGTGTTCCTGTGCGCAGCTCCGTCACAGTCTTGTAGATGCAGTTCAGCTCCAAGGACTTCAAGTTTCAAAAGTCAATGCTTGCACGCTCGCATGCATGAGGTCCTACACCTAGGTGCACTCTTAATGAAAAGAAATGCCACTCACAATTTAAAAGAGTACACAATCAGAAAAAAGCCACCACAGAGTGGCCCACAAGGAAGCCCACCTGCCAAGGAACTGGGTGATCTCAAAATCAAAGATGTGCTCCTTGAGGTGGGAAAAGATCTGTGATGCTTTGGGTGATCCCGGCAGGATTTCCTCGAGTGACTGCTGAGCGACCAGGGCCTTCTGGGAGAGGCGGTGAAGTGTGCCACGCTTCAGCACAGGTGACCCTGCAGATGAAAAGAATTCTCATAAGGTATGTCCTCGGTGGGGCTCCGATTCAGTTAAATCTGTGCAGACAACTGCTTTTTTTATCTTATTCAAGCATATATCAGGCAGATATGTAGCATCACTGTTCAGAAAGTAGATGCCCTCCCTCCCTCTTCCCATGCACAATCACGCACATACAATGCAGCCTTAAAGACCTTTGCATGTATGAAAGTTCAAGCATTTTTTTAGTGCAATGTTCCCTGTGCTCCTCACTACACAGCCCAACTCTAAAATGGCTCAGATTATATCATTTGCTAAAGCCAAGTGAGAGTTAAAACTGAAATCTAAATACATTTGATGAAATAAAATAAGAGACCAAAACACGCTTACAACTCTTCCACAAAGAGACCTTCAAGAATAACAACTGCACTTTTCTCTCGAGTAAGTCTTCAAAGAAGCTTTTGAGGAAATGAGTTTTTTTTTTTTTTTTTCATTACTGAGGAGGAACTAAAGGGCAGCATATAAAACAATCCCGAAAGTTCTAGAAAAATTCCCAGCTTCACATGGCAAGCTTAAAATCTTACCCACCGAGCATCTTGCAGTCACCAAAATGCAGTCACAACAACCAGGAAATTAGCCTCTATATAATAACAAAACAGCCCAGCTGCCTGCCTCCCAACCCCCCCATATGCTTTAGCTGCAGACAGACACCCATTCCAGACCTAGGCAGAATGTGAACCATGCAGCTAAAGAAAGGAGCAAGTGGTATCACCTGGTTTTTCAGAGTCTGCATTGGCATCGGCTTCCAGGGAATTGAGGTCAATCAGGTCAAGTGTGGGGACAGTGGCCTGAAACGCGCGACTAGCCTCCGAGATGGGCTCCTTGATGAGCAGGCTGAGGACACACTCCTGCCACCCAGTCTGTGCTGCCAGCTGTGGCAGCAGCGAGGCGTTGTCAGTGAGCACTCCAAGGAGCTGCAAGGACAGGACAGGGGGGAACCGTCTTGTATGTGACACAAAGAAATCAAAGTAAGGCTACTGGTAAGACATGCAAAGTCCTGTACATATCATCACCAACATCAGCCTGACTACGCCCACTGCAGGGCAAAGGCCTCTCCCATGGCTCACCAGTTAACCCTGTCTTTTGCCAGTTGCGGCCACCGTATCCCCGCAAACTTCTTAATCTCATCCGCCCACCTAATTTTCTGCCGCCCCCTGCTACGCTTGCCTTCTCTTGGAATCCACTCTGTTACCCTTAAGGACCAGCATACGTGTCAATGCAATAGAACTCATTTAACCTTCACTACTATGTGACTTCTAAAACTCATTTAACTTTCATTGCCATGTGATCTCTGACAGTACCAGCAACTAACCAGAGATTTTTTTCTTTTTTACACTGAATAAAAAAAAAAAGGCAACTTCCCTGGTTTTAAAAAAATAATGAACCCAAATTATCCATAGATTACAGTCGGGCCTGGATATAAGGAACCTGGATATTTAGAATTATTGGCTATATCGAATGCACAGATTGAAAATTTGGTGTACAAGTATATAAAAAATACGAGCAGTACATTGAACTACAATTTCACCGGTCATCTGATGATGTATCGAACTGTGCACCGCACCTGTGCAAGTGGCCCTTCTCCTAACGATGGTTTTTGATCACTTTTCGCACACAAAGACAGGTTGGCCGTGTAGCACTGGATCCCTGCTAGCAGCACTAGCGCTGTGAAACCGTGTGACAAGATGAACATGGGGGATGCTTGAGGGCGACTTTCGATCTCTTGTGCTCATTTTCCATGCCACATTGATGTCTTACAGTGAAGCCATCCTAACTAAAGCCTAGTGGCATCTCTCGCCTGGCATGCTTCGCTTCAGAAGAAGGACCTCGCGGTAACCAATTGTACCTTAGTTTTAACGAGCGATTATTCTATTTATAGTCTACTCATAACAGGATTAGACATGTTATGATAGGCAGTGGCTAGTTCCAAAGAACTCTCCATTGCAGCTTAGATGCAAAGCAGGTTAGGCCTAGCAATGCCTATTGAGCGTTGCACTTCAGTACGCCTGTGGGCGGCACATAGCTGCAAGAAGGTTACCGACAGCTATTTTTTATATACCGAATTACCGATATATCAAACTATTTCGCGATCCCCTCCAAGTTCAATATATCCGGGTTTGACTGTACTGCATGCTAATGAAGAAAATGCTACTTCCACTGAAAACGCAACTTTTAAAAGCTAGAAAAGGCCAGCACTAAATTTTTTACCTTCTTTGCAGCGTAAAATTTGAGTTCAATGTCCATGTTCTTAATGAGGTTCAGCACAGCAAGAAAGCCTGGAAAGGCTTGCGAGATATCTGAAATAAAGCAGTGTGAAGCATTAACGCATTTTTCATCCACATTTCAGGCGCCAACATACAAGTAGCATAACAACCTATAACGGTGCAGTAAGCACACAAACACAACACGGCTGTCCAAAGGAGTCACTATGTCATGCTTCACTTTCGACACTTCCCTCTGAGACAAGGTTTTTGAGTAATTTTCACTCCTCCAATGCACTGTAATAACATGCAAATGGACAGCATAGCTGCAGTAAATTGCTGAAATGTTCTCTTTTCAGGTGAAGTGACTCAACTAAGATGATAACATGATGATTTTATCTTAGCAGTGCAAGGGTAGCACAGCCAAACAGCACCTAGACTAACACATTTCTCTGCACGAGGTAGGGTCAAAGACCCATTTTTTCAAGCATTTCACCCAAGAGAAGTCGAACATCAGGCCAGGGAAGAGTCTGTACCCACTAAAAATCTTGTGTGTATCCCAGAGATATATTAAGAGCTGCATAAAAAAAGATTTTACTACTATCAGAAATCCTTACCTGACATGAGTATCAGGTTGACAAGCTCCCTAGCTACTTCACTAGTTACGTCACTCGATGACATTAGACCAGTTAAAGATGCAAAGCCTACTTCAGCGAGCCGTAGCCGTGATTTAGACTTCTCGTAAACCTTGTCGGACCTCAGCAGTGCTTGAATCAACTGGAATCAATAGACAGACATTCAGTGAAAGAGATTAGCAGAATAAGTCAACAGAAAAGATTACAGCAACAAACATACTGACACTAAGGAGACCCTCAAAAAGAGAATAAGAATGAAACAGCAGACACATAACAGCCAAGTACGATCACTTGTACAAAACAAACATAGCAGAAAAAAGCAGCAAGGTAACCACCACAATGGTTGGTCCAAGGCTGCGTTTTTTTCCGAGGTTGCACAGCAGTTGCACTCTGCTCCAATGCATTCTTCACACTATGCAAAAAACAAATTGACCCCACAACCGAGCCCTTCAACAAACAGAATATACAGCCAATCACAAGTATGCGTCTCACCTTAAGAACCTTAACCTTGGTGCAGCTGGAGAACTCTCTGTTGAGTAGAATGCAGTAGAACAGCTCGGCACAGTTCGGCTCGTAGAGAAGCAGCACAAGCTGATCTTTCGTCGAGGGGCTCTCGAGTAAGTGCAACAGCATTTCAACCATCTCCTTTGCCTACGGAGTCAACAAGGCGCTCTCAGAGACAATTTGTCAAATCACTTAGTAGGTCCTTCAACATCTTCAGCTGTGCTTCAAGTTTGATACGAATCATCAACTAAAACTCACCAATTCCTCTTTCCTCTGAGACAGCACATAAGACACAACTGCGCTGACATCTTGAATGCTGACATCACGCATCATGTAGAATTTCACCAGCGAGAGAACGGCCATGCGGATTGTCTTGACATCATCAGATGATAGCAGGCTGCAGTCACTGTCAGTAAAAGAAAGAAAGCTCAAGTGAAACAGGAAGACCAACATTACATTACATGCAAAAATAAAATCCTCCCACTGGTCAGAGGTTTTAAACTGTCAAACCCAAACCCAAACCCAAGTGCGCACGCACGCACGCACGCACGGACGCGCGCGCGCGCGCACACACACACACACACACACACACACACACACACACACACACACACACACACACACACACACACACACACACACACACACACACACACACACACACACACACACACACACACACACACACACACACACACACACACACACACACACACACACACACACACACACACACACACACACACACACACACACACACACACACACACACACACACACACACACACACACACACACACACACACACACACACACACACACACACACACACACACACACACACACACACACACACACACACACACACACACACACACACACACACACACACACACACACACACACACACACACACACACACACACACACACACACACACACACACACACACACACAGAAGTAACTATTAAGGGTTCAAATACAACACTGGAAAGGAAAGGTCAAGCTTTGCCACAAAGCTAATACATATAGGCCATGACTTGCAGGCAGTTTTAGTCATTAATCTTATGTGCTGTGTAGAAACCACATCCTGTTTAGAGTGTTGTATATATTACAGCATTGGTTAAACATACCGCTTTTGTTGCCTCCACAAAAGAGTACCAATAACCTTACAACTGATGTGGCAATATTGTTTTTACAGCTGATGAACAAAAAAAAACTAACCTGTAAAACATCTGTACCATGTCCAGCAGAAACCGGGGTCCATACTTCTTCCTGAAGTACTTACGGTCTTCTTTGATTATAGTGGTTAGATACTGAATGTGCCCTGCAGGAAATAATGCATTCATTTGAGGTTACAGAAAAGGAAAGTTAATGGAGCAAGTACAAAATGTGACCAACATGATCATGCTAGATATGCTGACAAAGCTTTACTACTTGACTTCAAGCAAAGAGACCAGTGTCAACTTAACAGCATATCATGCGTATTCTAAACCAGCAGTGAACAACTGCTTCCTCCACAAACTCAGCGGAGCAACCATAGAGCAGTACATACTCTTCAAGGATGCAAAAATACTTATTTTTTACTCCAAAGCAAATGTGAAGCTAATTATTCTAAATCTGAATAGCTTCTAAACCGAAGCCAGTAATCTGTAATTACCACATGGGAGAGACAAAACTGACCATTCACATTTTATCAATCTGCAAATAACAAGCTTGGTTAGTGATCTTTCTGAAATGAGGCTTAAAGCATTATGCATGTTAGAATAAGGCAGCAAGCCAAGACAATTTGAATACTGTTTTTCTTTTCTTTTTGCAGCAGCATTGGATGCCTGTGAAACCATAAGCATGTTTAGAACAAGCCAAACAAAGTTTGAAAACCTCCTTGTCAACTTGTCTGTCATGTCCTTGTCTGTGTCATTGCCAAGGAATTTGTCAAGGACGGTAAGCACAACAAATGTGTTAAACAAAATGAAAAATGTAGCAGTGGTGCTCCCTCAGAGATAAAACAAAATAGAAATGCATGAAATGAGATTCTTCTGGAATATATCACACAGTTTTGTTCACATGTGTTTCCACCTCAGTAGTACCAATTTCCTTTATTTTCCAGCGAATAAAGGCACATTTCTGAGCGCTTCCGAACTTCCATGTACTACTTCAAAAAAAAAAGTCACGCTGATGAACAGTTTCTCAAGACTTGAAGCCCAGACTGAATAGAGCCTTACTCTATTTGATATGGGAATTCTTTCAAATGTGTTTACAAAGTCCAAGTTTCTTCCACCTCTTTGAGTAAAATGTTTTAGCCACTAACACTTCTTTAATGACTGTACCACTGAAGCACAACAATGAAGTGGCCTATTCACATCATACCAAAGAAAGGGTGAGCATTATAAACAACAGACTGCATCAACAAGAGCCAATAACACTGAGATGAATTTTAGGAGAATAAGCCAGAACTGCTGAACAATGCGAGCTCAGAAATCTGACACAAAAAAGCACGCATGAGGCTGCTCTCAGAGTTTGAAGCAACCAGATACGCCCATGCAGAGTGCCTGTTGTTTCCCAACCAAGACGACCGCAGGCAGAAAGGAGGTTGGCTCACCTAGCCTCACTGGAAAGCTCCCCTTGCTCCAAATTCTGAAGTCAAAGAGGATGTGCTGGTACACAAGCTGCAACATTTCTTGAGCATTTTCCACAGTGCTTGCGTTCTCTACCAACAACTGCACAGCCATCAGGACATTCACGTCGATGCAGTGGCCTGGGACCTGTGGGCCAGGTAGTGTGCCCCATTTCAGCAATACAAAAAAAGAAAAAGAAAAGGCACACAGCCAACTGTGAAAAACCCTTCCATGCAAGAAAAAGACAAGAAAAAAAGGCAAGAAACAAAAAGGCAAGGCACTGTGGTGTCTACTCTCTCCTTACCTGTGTTTTTCACTGCAATGTTACCAAAGTTTCAGTGTCAACATGAACAGCTTTAAAAAACAATACGTAAAGATTTGACTGCAAGGTTCAGTCTATGCATTTCCTGCCTAAGAAAACAAGCAAGCATACATGGTTAAGCAAGTTTAGTGCGATGAACAATGAGGCACTGAATGAACTCATCAGCATCAATCAACAGGATATCAATTAGGCATATTTCAAAGCACAATTGGCCACATTTTGTTTACAGAACAGATAGCTTTGTTCAGTAATTTCTTTAGGGCATACTACTTCCCCGAGTTAAAGCTGCAGACTGCCTACTGTCCAGTTATACAAAGTCACTATACTAATAAAAACACCATACCTGAAATTGATTACTACAGTCTGTTAAACTACTGCAAAGCATGAGCAGGAGGTTGTAAAGATGCATAATAAACAAATATGCTCAAAGACAATAAAGAGGCACAGTGGTTTGTCTTATTCACTCCTCTAGGCAAATGGGACATTTGCTGAGCACAATTTTAAGTGCTAGAGAAGAACATTAGATGCTGACCCTTTGCATGAGGGCTCCAATGGTTGGTATCCCAGTGCGAGCCGAGAGCTGCATTTGGTTCTCCGAGCTTCCTTGCATAAGATGCTGTACAATGACCAGAAAGCTAGAGACTTGATTCTGAGCTAACCTCAAATCTGCAAGGCAAAAAGGAAGAAGCCAGCAGGTAAAAAAAAAATTGGCCAATCTTCTCTGGGTCAACAGTTGGCAACACAAATGGGGCAGTAAAAGAAAGGTAACAGTGCTGCAAAGAAAATTCCCAAGAAAGGCAGCAGTTTGACAAAGGTGCTACGACAGAACAACAGGTGGACTTCAGAAAGAATCGAAAAATTTTCTTGTTTCAAGTGCCTTTCTCGGAACAAGTATATTCTGCATGCAAAGCTAGGAGGCAAAAACATGACAGTGAACTAACTCTGAAACAGTGCGAAAAAAAAAAAAAAATCCGCATGCACACCTGCCACATGCGACCCAGCTCCCATGTTAGTAGTGTGTTTGGTACTAAAAAAAAACATAGAAAAGTGTGTTTGTATCAACTGTCAGCAACTTAATGTAAAAATGTAAATACCCTAAACCTGCAAAGATGTATCGCGAGGTCTCACCATGGAAAAAACAAAGCACCCTAGGATCTAACATAACATGAACTGAAACAATACATAACGCAAGGCTTATGTCCCAATCAGTTCAATGTGAATTTAAATGCTTTTTAAGCTGTCGGCTCCAAGCTACATAATAACGTGCGCAAAATATCTAGAGGTTTCATTTATAGAGCAAGAAAGAGGCTTTAAGGTTTTTCCAACTAGTAGTTTTTCTACACAGTGTTCCAATACATTCATTTTAAAATATCCAATTTAAAATGTCTCTGCGATTATTTTTTACAATTCCTGTTAAAGGTGCACTGAAGAGGAATCTGAACTCGTCTTTTTGCCGTGGGAACTCAATCTACACGTTCCGAGCATTCTTAGAAACTTCGATTTATTGCCCTGTGTGGCTGATTTTCCGAATTAAATCGAATTAACGTCCGGCTCCCGGCTTTTTTTTTTTTTAATTCTCCCTCGTACGGTGGGCAGAGTCGACCAAAGCGTGGAGTACCTTTCAGCCAGTCCAGCGGCGGCTTGCCGCTCTGCCCTCGGCGGAGTAATACGTAGTAGTCCGTAGAAGCAAATAGTCCGCGCGTATTTTTATTTCTGCGGGATTATTTTGCGGCTATATTATCTGCGAATGAAACTATTTATTCACGGAAACCTAAAAAACAAAATAAAGCGAAAGCAAAGCCTCCACAGAGCTGGCTGCAAGGCACTCCCCGCGTTGGTCGACTCCGCCCACCGTACAAGGGAGAATTAAAAAAAAAAGGTGGGAGCCGGACGTTAATTCGATTTAATTAGGAAAATCAGCCACACAGGGCAATAAATCGAAGTTTCTAAGAATGCTCAGAACGTGTAGATCGAGTTCCCGCGGCAAAAAGACGAGTTCAGATTCCTCTTCAGTGCACCTTTAAATGTCACAAAATGCACAGTCATGGCCCCCAATGTCAAGTGTTTCCAACCGAGCAATATGTGGATGACAAATAACACTGCCAAATACTTGAGAACTTCTATATTCTAGTAGTCTTGTCAATAGAGTAGAATCTTGATGATACGATCCCAGTTGATACGAATTTCAGGGTGATACAAATTCATAAAATGCCCTGATCACAGTGCACCGAGTGCAATGGGCAGAAATTCGGGTGTTACGAACAGCCCCCCCCCCCCCCCCCCCCCACTGCGGATGATACGAATGTGCGAGCCGCGACCACGCCCTCGAGCACCAAGTAGTTGCTGCCTGTACATTAATGACGCCACGATTGTCAATACTGCAGTGCACGTCGCGAGCAGTCAGCAGCAGCATGCGGCCCATACATCGCTGATGCAGCAGCAGCCAGGAGCACGAAGCACGATCAGCACAGCACAGATGTGCCGAGTCAATGGTTGTGCGCTGTCATAAGTACGTATTTACCCAATTCCAACGCGCACCTTTTTTCGGGGAAAATACGTCTCAAAATCGCATGCGCGTTGGATTCGAGTGCAAACCCAAACTGCCCCATAGCTGCCCATCGTCATCGCCATTATACGATGTGAGAGCTTACTAATGGTGTGTTCGACTGGTCGCTCCCACGATCCGGTTCAGATTTGGCAAAGTGAGAGCCGCTCTCGCTCCGAGCGCATAGCGAGACCGGTCAAGCCGAATGGTCAGCAAGTTTTCAGAGCGAAAGTGCAGGAAGCAGAAAAAGGACGTAACTTCCGTGACGGCGTACCCAGCGTAATGATTCGTCTTTTTTTCGACATTTCGCCTCACAGAGCCACACAGCAGGGACGTTTTAACTGCCTCTAATACCTAAAGCGCCTAAACTTGCTTCTACGGATGCGTAAAAATTGACGCGTTAGGCCTCGCCAGACCGGTCGTGGTGTGCCGTGGCCAACGTTAATGGAGCCGTGGCTACCCTGGCTTCGCATCCGTCTCCGCGAAACGGCGGAAGTGGCTCTGTCACGTAAACACATCTCGGGGCCGCTCCGACTTTTTTCTCGGAGCGCCTCAGAGCGCTCTGAGCTGGAGGCGGGCGCTCTGAAAGAACCAGCTGAATGTAGTCAGAGCACTTGATTTCGACCAGCCGAACGTGCGGCTGCATCTCAGAGCGCTCTAGAGCGATCTGAAACGACCAGTCGAAGACACCATAACTGCCTGCAAACATGGGAACGCATTTGCTCGTCGTTTTCTGCGTCGCAGGAACCGTTTTCAACCGGTGTGGCGCTTGTCATTGGTCGCGTGCTCAGCGACCACGGACCACGTTCACGGCGACGTATCCCGTGCACTGCCGCGGGCGGACGCCTCATCACTGCCTTTGCACGATCGAGATACGCGGCTCAAAGAATATGTTGATGAAACAACGGTTGTTGGAAACGCGTCATTTCGGCAGTAAAGTTCCAAAAACGATGAGAGTCCTTTCTGTTTTGCGGCCGATTCTCTGACAGAGATTACATCGTCCGCAGGCGGGGCACGCCGCGCCGCTGACGAGGTCGCGCATCATGCCGATCGCACAGATAACAGCGCTTCCGCACTCGTTTTTACGCTTGTTTTGGCCGTCGAACATCGTTATCTTTCGCTCAGATGCACTGACGAAGTTATGGATGCTCCGCAAGAAGCTTGAAGGATCCAAATGGTGCATCGCCGTTGCCGCAGTTACGCCTAGCAGCAGACGACCCTCCCGTCACCGGAGCTCTCCACTTGCGCTTGGGGCGTCTTCCTTTATACTGATGCTTTGTCAGGAACTTGCGTGAACGAAAATCTCGTTTCTCAGTCACATCCATAGCGGGAAAAGGAGAAAAACCCGAAAACCCGGGCAGAAGCGTTGGTTCACGTCTCGGTGGCGGCAGAACGAAGAAAGAGCGTCTGCATCCAACCGTGCGGTGGAATGCTCGTAGCCAATGGAAGAGCTCCGATCGTACCACGTGATTTGAAGGGCCAGTCGCGACGCTAGACTCGGGCAGGAAACGATCTTTTTTTTCGTATTTTTATCAAGAATGCGCCGCTGCCGAAGTGGCTTCTGGTAGAAGATGGGTAGGCCTACTTCCCCGCCAAAAATTCAAGAGCAGGCGACGCCGTGGAGTGAAATGCCGCGTTCCCGAAATTCGGTCAAATTCGCACTTTCGGGAGCCACCGCGAGTGCTTTATTTGCATTTTTTACTAACTTCCCATTGATTATCGGCTTTGATTTTTTTATACATAAAAGAGGCTTGGGGGAATACAAAACGCAAGAAAATACAAAATCGACTTTATCGAAAAAAATTTCGGTTTTTTCACCCACATCTCTCCTTAAAATATAAAAACGGTTGCAAATTATTTTCATTCGTGGAAGTCACATGCACGTTAGAAGCGGGGCTTGTAGTTTTTTTTTTTCATTACCAATATTGGGCGAGCCTTAGAATCTGGGCTTGAATTTTTTTTTTGGTGCCGTAAATTGGGTGCGCGTTGGAATCGGGGGCGCGTTGGAATTGGGTAAATACAGTAAACCCCATCGGCCGAAAACAGATCTGCGTACATTATTCATATGAATTCTGTTTATTTTGAATTATATATGAATTTCGGAGGATATGAACATTTTTCGTGACCCCATGAAATTCGTATGATCAAGATTCTACAGTACGACACACTAAACATCTTCAGACTTTCATTATTTTGTCAACAGCACTTTGCTAAGCGCATGGCAGAGCAGCATCTGCCTTCAGGATACTTTCATCGTACCAGTTATGAGGCTTTGTTTCAGCACCTTCCCATTTCGTGTCGCCAATTTCGGGAAGATAGGAAGGCATACAAAACTACCTATAAGTGAAGTATGTGCTTGTCAGCACAGTGTCATCGATAGCTGGCACAGCTTCCAATTTTTAAGCTTTTCTAACCGCCTCGTCTAACTACCACAGGTGATGTGATAATTTGTAGGTGTATAAATTTTGGGCCTTTCAGAGTGCAAGGTATTTGAACACAATCACAAGAATGCACAGCATCAGCCACACTCTTGCATGACCATTTTGTAAACGGCACTTCAGAGCAAACAGGAAGCGGGGAATACAAGTAAGCCGACAGTGAGACGAGACAACAGCAGGCCAAAGCAGGACAGGGAGCCAAAAACGCATTTGCTGGAGAAGCAGTTAAGTGTAACAGCATGCCTGACCCTTGGCAAGTGTTTTAGGGTCGCCCTCCGTCTCCCGCAGCAAGTCCAGCAGCACGGACTGCGGTCCTAAGCAGAGAAACAGTCAGGTGTGTGTGCGCTCCCCTCCACAGTGCAGCAGTCATCACATGCTCGCATCACAACAAGGTGGCGAGCGGGGCAAGGCCTGTGTGTGCTCTGCAAATCGCACTAAATACGCACGCTGCAGCCAGCGACATTTCATCCGCAGAGCTGCCAACACACACGACACCATCAAGAACACAACTTGCATAGTCCTTGTTAAACACTAGAGGCATGCAAACATGCAAACAGTGAGCCCACTAACCACGAAACTGAGTTGCCCAGTCATTAGAGTAGCTTAGCGCATCATCATAAACATCAGCCAGCAATCCCCAGTCGTTTCAAGTTTAGTAATTAGCCCTCCATGACTTCATGTGACAGTCCTCTGACTGTAGCACTGCAACATACAGAACTAGTACTAAAAGTGACCTGGAATAAACACTCATAAGTGTAAAATTCTGCGTTTAAAAAAGTTTGTGATGATAAATTTGGATAGAGGTCGCATGTTACAGCAGACAAGTGGCTTAAAAAGATAATGCATAACAAACAACAGCAGGCGTTAGCTAATACTTGCAAGGTAAACAGGTCAATTACAGCACAAGAAGCTGTCTTAAGCTCCCATATACTAATCACGCAAAAGGACATTGGTGCTAAGCGCTGATGACTCGGAAAATGAGTCACTAACGAACACTAAGATGAGCAAAATACAGCTGTTAAAAAGAAGGTTATTATGTACACACCTCTTAATGCCTTTCCATGTGTTCATAAATATTGGCCACACTTAGGTAACACAGCAACCAGCACCTAAACCACCTTGCATGCATTTTTTTTCTTGTAAAAGCTAAACACTGCATAAAGTCAAGATCACTGTTCCTATTATTAAAGTTGATTTCAATCCATGAAACTTCGGCAAACAAAAAGAAAGGAACTGCTTGCTGGCAAAGCACAGCTTGTAAACCCGTGAGCATAACTTGCCGGAAAAAGATGATGAGGATGACGGGACTACGATCCAGTCATCTACGAGTTCTTCCGAGGGCCTGTGGTTGGAAGGCGTGCAAGGAGTCTCAAAGCTCGGAGAGCACTTTGGGATGGGCTTCCCAGAGTTCTCCAGGAGAACATAGAGTGTTGGGAAACCCCCAATCAAGTTGATCGTATCCTGTTAAAAAGAAACAGCCATTTTTTTTATGTGTAGCAAGGGAAGATAAGCGTATGACAAGTCTAGCTCGAGATGTAGTCTGTAAAAGACAAACACTAAAGTAGAATTCCCAAAGGCCTCTTTTCTTAGCCTAGTTTAAAAGATATCAATGCATAGTTTGCATGTAAAAGCCATCCCTGAGTATGAAGCACACTGCAGTGAAGGACTCCGAGCTGAATTCCATCACCTGGTGCACTTTAACACGCAACAAACTCTTTGTAGATGGGTGTTTTCACATTTTTCTTCCATCAAAACATGGCCACTGTGGCCCGTACCAAACCCTCAGGCTCATGCTCAGCAGCAAGAGCATGCGTTATTCACAGAGCGGCTACCGTGAATCTCTTTGGCCTGTGATCAACTTTACTGTAATAATTATCATGACAAAAACAAGCAAACATGGTCCCTTCATTGCCCAACTATTTAATGCAACAGTTACTGTTACGAAAATTGCGTTCTGACCGGAATAAAAAACAAAGTAAAGCGGAATCAACATTTCAGTTGCCGTTAGCTATACGATGAAACTCTAACCAGATATCCCTTGTGCTACTAAGCAGTACAATAACAGTGATAATGCAACAGAATATGACTGCTCATGTTGTCCACAAATGCCAAATAAACTGCCCAAATTAGATGCATGCCTCCCTTCACCCACAAACATACAACATACCTTGACATTTTGGGTGTGACAGTAGCGGCCTCTGACTGTGCCATCATAGAGGGACAAAGTTGGGGCAAGGTTTGTACATGTTCCATCCAAAGATGCCTGCATTTGGCAACAAACATATTGCGTTCATTGCCTTTCAATGCACAAACCGGAGCAAGGCTCTGAAGCATAAGCTGCAGAGCCTCTCTATATCAGCACATGACATGAGCTTAAAAGAGCACATCAACACACAAATAAAATATAATTCAACCAGCAAAATAACAATATCTCTCAGCCGAAGAACTATAATTCTTTTTACAGGTTTACCCAAAAAATTTGCCCCTCTGTTGCATTAAGGACTATATTTTAGAAAAAATTTCAGCATTCCTATAAAAGCAAAAGCCTCTTTATAACTAAGCAAGCCTATACTAACTGTGAACAAAATAAACTGAGTGCAGTTCACAAAAGATAAAGCAATGAAAAACACATGCCAGTAAAAAGCTTACCTTTGCATCATAGTAAAGAACTAGCTTCCCTAGCAGCTCTGAAACCTCTACAGAGTCTTCATTCTTGAACAGTGTGTAATTCCTGGGACCTATATTAAAGGAAAAGTGTTCGTGGTTATCATGTGACAGCAAACAAAAAGCTTGCAAAATTTCTCAAAGCAGTAGGCTGTAAAACCATGAGGAAAACAAGAATTATTACCTCCAGTGTACATAATCTTCACTTGAGAGGCTTGGAGTGGCTCGCTGAAGAGACACAGCGAACCAATTTGGCCCTTGAGACCTCTTGACAAGCCCCAAACCTGCGAAAAACAAGTTAGACTGAAGAATGAAAAAAAAAAATAATAATAATAAAATGCACCAGCAACAGTAGTTGAGCATAAATTAACACACAGTCTGCAGCCGAAGGCCCTGGTCAAGCTACGGTCAGTGATCATTAAACTAGAGCCTGCAATCTGCAACAGCTCTGTAGAGGGACTCCTTTGTGGAATGTCTTTTAACACTTTTTGTTGATTACTCTCAAGCATTTTCCCAAAGAAGGAACCACAAACACACCAGTAATATTGAAAAGTTTGTGTTGCCATTTCACATCCCGCTTTCCAAAGTGAAATCCAAGAATCAATAGTAAGTTGGCTAGCTTTTTGATTCTTCCAGCCTTCCAGAAGTTTGCACATAATCTTTTTTGGCTCATAGTGCAGTGACAGTATAGCTTGGTGCCTAGTGGTGGTGTACAGCAGAACCCCACTGTTACGCAACATTTTTCATGCAGCGGCAGAAAAAAATATATAGCAGCCAGGAAACCTAGTAGCCAGGAAGCGTGCAAAAAAAATGTACATCATTGTTTGTGTTTCTTGCTTTTTGTTTTCTTACTTCTAGTAACGGTCACGTGATTCTTTGGAATTTGCAAGGCTCTGTGGTTGTCACGATCGTTTGTATGTGCAGAAAATCCTAAATGCCTTGTGATGGCTCTCCATTTGCTTGGGCACGTTGGTGGAAGGAAGGCAGCAACAAAGAGGGTGTGAGCGCACAGCGGGCATTTGGATACACTTGAGCACTTCTGTGCTGTTTTCATGGCAGCTGCCTTAATCCTACACAATCCTCGTCTATTGTAATCAAGAAATTGCGTGTTTAAGCTGCAGGCCACAAAGAAAGTGTGGATGACAGAAACATGCACCAGAGCCAAGCCACACAACTGCATCTCGTACAGGACTGCCCATGGGGCATTTGCTGCGGCATAGTTTCATTTTCACGCCTTCGGTCGTTCATGCTCATGCCGCAGCGGTGAAGGAACTGAACTAATAGCCAAAACGGAATACACGCCGCACTCAAGTGTGCTCGGTGTCGACATTTGTGCAACACACCGGAGGCTGCCAAGCGCTGATAGAATCGAATTCCGTGTTGGACGGCGTGCCGTTGCCGTTCCACGCGCATTAAAAGTAGGCTGTCAAAATGCCGGCACGGGTTAGAGCACTATCACGAAGTGACATTTGCAACATATCATGAAAGAAAGTTGCCACAGTTGCAACGCAACAGCCGAGTTTGTATTGCATAGGTTTCTATGGCAGCTTGGACAGGACTGGCTTACAAAATTTAACAGCCGGGAAAATAGCACCTGGGAACATTACAGCGGGGTACTGATGTATTAATGTTGCAGTGGTGCTACTGGGCTCATACTGTGGTGGTAGTATATTTCCGATACCTTCTTGTGGTAAAATTTGTGCCCACAATACAAAAGAAAGAGCTCGGAAGCAGCTGCAGTGGCCACCATGGCTAGTGGTAATCAGAACTTAATAATATGAGAAGCTTATGGCCAGCACATAGTCCTACACACAACACTGAGAAAATTCCGTAAGCACCACACCACCTAACCAACTTGATATTGCATGGCCGTCTAGTCACAATGTAGAAGCACGGTAATGCCAAGCCCCTCTCTGAAACCAAGGCAAGTGGGTATGCAAGATGCACATCATTATGGGCAAGAGCGCATTTCAATGCAGCCTGATTTAAGGGGGGACACTACCCTAAACAGTGAACTTTTGAGCCAATTGCTCGATTTCATTGAAATTTGTGGGGCTAGTTTATATTACTGGTGGGACCACCTCTGCCAAATTTAGTTCTTCTAGAATAAGTATGAAGCAGATTATGCAACCTTTGTGCCAAGGATGACTATGCTTGCTTAGGAAAACTGTTGTTCGAAAAATAAGGGTAATTTTCCCAATTTTTTGTGTTTTGTGGCATTGGGAATGTCCAGAGCACACAACTGTGGAATTATTTTGCTTAGTTCTCCTATATTTTGAAAGAATGACACCATGCAAAGAATGACATTGGATTTTAATTTTGCATCAATTTTTTTAAAGTCATTTTCTAGTGTGAAAAAAAGAGAAAAAATAGACAAACTGAGTGCACAATTGTGTTCCTCATAAAATTTCACTCCAGAAAACCTGCTAAAATACCAATATTATCAAGTAATATTGGAATGATAGTTTTTCTAAGCTGACAGTTCACTGGAGAAACAGGAGATGAGAAAAATAGACTCACATGATTGAAAATCATCCCATTTTATTTTAAGTACTACAGTGTTCAACACAAGCCCCCAGCTGATTAATAAAATTTGGCAGAGGTGGTCCCAGCAGTGATATTCGCAAGTTTCAATGAAATTGAGCAAGCGGTTCAAAGTTCACTTTTTAGGGTAGTGTCCCCCATTAACATACACTGCCCTGCTGCAGCATCTGGGGTGCCACAGCAAGTACAAAAGCGAGCGAATGACTCCTCTCACTTGTTCGTGCGACTCCAGCGGTGTCACACTGACAGACGGGTCGGGGTCAGCATTGAAGGCACTTCGAAGGTTGACTGGAACACTGGGGGCCATGGAGAAAATTTTGTCTGTGTCCCAGCCACTGAGGAATGACCCAAGGGCACTGTTCCTGAGGAAGCCCCCACTCCCTGCCACTCCCTGGGCAGGATGCTCTTCGCTGCCCCCGAGACCATGCTCGGGCAGCATGCCAGATGTGATGCTGTCCCCAGAGGCTCTGCTGTTTGCTGCTCGCCTTTCACTAGTTGGCGTGGTCGGTTCATTGGAATTCCCACAAGCGACGTGACACTGAGAAAACTGCAACACAAGATTTCATATCAGCTGCAAAAGCAAAAACGGCAGCAGCCTACAGCAAAGCAATATGCATCTGCCCAGAGTTATATCACTGTCACCACAATCAGTCTCTGCTGTCGCTGAACGAAATTTCAAGTTTCAAGTTTATTTAAAACGCACATAGTAATACAAATACAATAAAATCAGTACAGAAGGAGGTCCCATAGTACACGACTGTCGGGGGGACCTCCTAGAACAAATCAAGTGGGGTAAAATTGCAAAGAATGGAAGGCAGTGTATCAATTAGCATAAATAAACAATCTACAAAAAATTTACAATGTTGTGTGTGAAAAATGGAACAAAAAGTATATACAGCAACAACTTTGAAACATAATGCAAAGAAAATGAGACTTTAAACAAGGATTACTACTGTTTAGGCATGTGAACTACACAGGAAATTAATTAAGTACTCTTTAATGCGGTGATGAAATGAGTGAACAGTATTTCAACAGGATATGCCGGCAAATATTGTGGTAAATTTTCCATAATTAGTCCTCACTTTAGGTAGAAGAAGATTATTACGCTGTTGAAACCTAGTAGAATTAGTATTTATAAGCTGATCAGGAAAGCCATCAATATGAGCATGATGATTAATTACCTTGTAGATAACGGTGGATGATTTCACAGCGAACAACTGTTGAAGTGGAAGTATGCGCAAGCTATGATAGTGGTAAAGAGTGTGTTAGGAATGAACTGAATGACATGAGCCTGATGGCCTGATTCTGAAGGCGCTGAAGTCTTTCAATGTGAGTGAAATATGTATTTCCCCAGCAGGACAAACAGTAGCTAAGGTGACTGTGGATATATGCATAATATAATGAACGTAAGATGTGCGGTTGAAAGTATGCACGTGTTTTGATTATGATATGAATACCGAAGCTTTGTAAAAGTGCGTACACGCTTTCAAGAAGCTGCTCCGCATGCCCAACATTAGCTTACTGTCAGTGAAAGGTTTCCATGGTTAATGACTGACATCATGCAATGTTCACTGTTTCTAAGTAGCACGAAACCACCCCCCCAACGAATTGTATGAAATCGCATCAAGCAACCTCTGACAATGCATAATACCACCCCTACATTTCACCATTGCTGAAGAACTCCTTACATATTCTTGCCAGCCCACTCTGTCAAGACACAGGTACTATAAAGACAAGCTTGCATTCCTATCCTAAACTGCAACCTTAAACAACAAATGCAATATGCCATACAAGTTGGATCAAAGGAACACCAAAGATGACTTTATATATGGTTGATTTGATTCTACAAAAGTTCCAGGCCTATGAATCATGTTCTCAGCTTTCTTTATGCATTTGATGATACAGTAGAACCCCTCTATAGTAAAGTAGTTCGGGCCAGCAAAAATATTTAATCAGGGTCTTTACTATATCAGTTGCGGGTGATGGCATGACTCTGACTATGCTCTGGCTGCTTAATAAGTACAGTGTCCCTTTAATGCTTTCCTTGTTCTGACCCTATCCAGAGCAGCACTGCAAAACACTGTCACTAATAAGTCAGTAAAAAATTGGGCCATTCACACTCAAAGCATGCGAAACATTGTAAAACTGGCATGCATTCGAGTGTGCAATTTTTCAATCACCAACCTCGCTAAGTGAAGGCAGCTTCACTTGCACGCTGACACGTTGTCTCCCATCAATGAAGACCGACATAGTGCTGTTTGTGAATGGACGGCGGGCTGGTGTATGGCACACATCCACACTATGCTGCAAAATGAAACGTGGCTTGAATACACGGCAAAATGTTTGCAATTTGAACTTGCACAATTTGAAATGACATTTAATACAAACTGACACTTCGGTCCCAACAGAATCACGACAGTTTGAAGACAAGCGAAAAAAACTCCCCTTCATTTGAACTGTTCAAGGTTTGAAACTCAATTTTAACAAGACTGTTGCCTCCAAAAGCTTTGGTGAAAAAAGTATTCCAATGCTTTTCTAGCCACCAAGGCAATGCCAAGTGCTCTGGCCAGACATAATGTGGTTATTCAACACAGCAGTCATCAAACATTAAATGCCAGTAGGTAAATGTTGAAGAAATACACACAATGGTACAGTCCAAATATACCGTATTTACTTGCATATAGGTCGACCCCTATACATTGGGCTCGCAGCGAATTAAAAAATTATTCGAATATCAGTCGACCCATATCTTTTGAAAAACAAGCACATACGTCGTAGGTCAAACACACACTTCATCTGACTTTAATCTCTGAAAAGCGAGCAAGTATACAGAAATCTAGGCACGCGCAAAAAGAAACCTGATGTGCAATCAGATGTGCAATCAACAGACCCGCTCAAGATATGAAATCTCAGCTGTAAAAAGGTTCACAGATGTATCGCTGACACAACTTTTTCTTCTTTTTCTTATGTGGTACGCCTCCAAAACCTCCCCTGCTTTACTATCACCGCTCCAGCCCAGAACGACAAAATATACTGCTTTCTAAGAAATGAGCGAAAGAGCAATGCGGGTACACACAGTAATTCACTTTGTGCACCCGGATGATGATGATGAAGACCTGCGTCACGAATATAGGTCGGGGTTCTTTGGTCACGAATATTGGTCGCTAACTAATTAAGGGCAACATTTCTGAAAAAAAGGTCGACCTATATGCGAGTAAATACGGTAAAAGCAAAAGGCATTCACTGAAAAAATCATCAACATACTGTAACAACTCACACCTCATGTAGTACCTCGACCTTGGGCATATCAGGTGTAAATAAATAAAATAAATTAAAAATGCTACAAAATGCTGTGCATCATGCCTGCCATTCTCACTGCACGAAGGATCTGAAATTAACAGTGTTCAATAATCTGTGTCTGCAATTTCAGTTTTCCATCTAAGTGTTGTATTTTAGTTGTTTAACAGGCCTCCTTATTCATAGTGACAAAGTAAAAGGACAAAGGCACCAGTGTTCAATTTTGTCACAAAATTTAGAGATGCTTAACGTTGATGACTGATCTCTAAACTGGAACAATTTTGTTTCCACATTACAGCCTGCATGAATTGCAATGCAAATTGACAGTTATCGTTGATACCTCAATGAAAAAGTTACGAACTGCAAAGCATTTTGTCACGAGTGCGCAATTCCTACTATGCAGAGCCTCGCCGTTTTCCTCTCTTGCTGCCCCACAAAGCCCTGCACTTCCCAAGTGCTTCGCTGCTTCCTCTTTGCATATCCAAGGTTCTCATCCTGTAAGTTTTTCACCATCCTTAAATACCATTCAAGTTGGCACAGTGGAGAATACATGGCAGTGGTACCAGCGCATATTCACACATGCATATTCACATTGTTCACCTGCTGCCTACTTAAAGGGACACTGAGGAGAGCTCTATTAACAGTTTTTTTATAGCAAAATCCGATAGTTCGGCATTTCATGGCTTTGTTGCCACTTGGCCGGCAGCGAAAGATGCATTTATTTCTAAGAAATTTGGATTCGAAGTTGAAATAGTTTTTCCCGCCGCTCTGATTCAAACTTGGGATTCTGCTATGACGACACAGAACTAAGTGACGTGAAACATGACATTCACATGACGTAACGCAGACTCCGTGATTTCTGGCGGCCAGCAGTGCGGCCCAGCAGCAGCCGAAAAGAAAGCTACCGCCGGCCGCACGTTGGAGGCATCTATCGGCTATTGCGGCCGTCGCTTCGTTTACATTTGCACCTGCGTTTTGCCAGCGTTACAATGGATCCCGTTCTCGAAGTCGTCAACGAAGTTCTCGCAAATAGACGCCTTTAGCATACCGTGTACCTCGTTACCGTTAGCGGAATACCGGGAGCCCCCATACCGCTGAGAGCAAGTGCTGATTGGTCCCGGCGCTGCAGGAGCGCGCGTAGCTATCGGGTACGTGGCGCCATCTGGCGACATCAAGGAGATTTGCGCATGCATCTGCTGCGCCTCAGTGATTCGTAGCTTCTCGTGTCCTAGTGTTGCTAGAACTATTGGTTCTAGCAACACTGTTTTGTCCTATGACGCCATGAAGCTTGTACTTGCGAGTTTGGCCTGTGGCGGCGATACCTGTATTTTGGTTCTTGCTCTTTTCTATGTTACAGGAGCTTTGTTGTCAGTATGAATGGCGTTTTTGTAATCAGGAGCTGGTATTCTGTCGATGCAAGTCAACTTCAATTTCTCCTCAGTGTCCCTTTAAAAGAAATGTCAGCCCCACCTTTTAAAGTTGATTCCTTTCGGTATGAACACTTCTTTATTTTAAAACTATTGCTTGCGGTCTAGTTCAAATCAACAAGCTTACTTTATAGCATCACTTTCATCATATCGCTGCAGAAGTTTTAGGCAGAAAGTGATGACCAATGAAAGCAAGTAAAAATGTAGACAGGACAGGAACTCAGCTGTCTAATAAGCCCACAATTATGTGAAATTTTCTAGAAATAACAAGTTACTTGATGAATTTTTCAGGAAAATAGCACATGTCTGCATGTATATGCACAAAGCTGTTTCTACATTTGGTTGTATATCTTCTGAACAAGCTTCTACCGTGGTATGTGTTCGGCAGATGCAATCTCACTGTAGTCTAACAAAGGAGCAAAGCAGATTTACGCAATGAAAAAACAAGCAAATGAAAAATGAGCCCAACTGACCCATGTCTCATCGTCCAGAGTGATCCCTTCCACAGGAATGGCATAGTAGTCTTTCTTGGTGGAAACAGCAACCACTAGTTTTCCTTGAGCAGTAAAGAATGATTCTAAACTCCCATTGGCGGTCGTAAAGCTGAAATAGTAAAACTTGGTAAGAGTAAGCACCCGACACTAGTTTTAGTACAATCAACTGAAATATTTGGCAAGCTTATTAAAAACCAGTTTTATTGTCAGAGAGTGGGTTCATATATTACATAGGATTGTCATTACACTGATTAGTTAGCTCAATGAACATTACTGCAACACATCAGCTCACAATGGCCACAACGAGAGGTACCCAGGCATTGTATAAAATGCCAATACAATTCTGCAAGAATCGACAGTACCTTCTAGTGTATGTTAACAGCAATAACATGAAGTTTTGTGTGAAACTAGAGAGCAAAGACAACCCACATGTTAATAGAAGCTAACATAGCACATACCGCAAAACTATCAATAAAAATACCTATTTTTCAAGCCAATCCACATCTTAGATGGACATAGTTTTTTTAGATCGTTTTATTGCATGCTCAAAAGAAAAACAAGATCAGACACCAGGACGAAAGTCCTATTATTCCTAAACATTTCAATCCATATAAGGCCGTTGTGTACAATGGACGCTCTGACAGCAAGCTGTGTCGTAGTTTCTCTACAAGAGCAGGTTTCGAAAGTTTCTTTTTTTACTAAATAATCAATTAGAAATCAACAGCAAAACCTCCCATTCTCCTCGTAAAGTAACTACCATTTGCCTAGAGGCCTTTTGACATGAGTATTCATCATATTTTCCTCAACAGACAACAACTTTCTTAAATATGCTAGTTGAAATGAAATTGAGTGACAAGTAGATACTGTATCATTCATGGTATATTTGCTGACGGCTTATGGTAATCAAAGCTTAACCTGCATAAAGTTGCTAACAACAAATGACAAATTCATTCATGCCTACAGTCCAATAGCTATTTAGAGTACTTGAACAACAACTGTGCCTTTTTCCTCTTTACATGCAGAATACAGGGACCAAAGATGCAATCAGGAAATGCATAACCACTAATACTTTTGTCTCAGAAGATGCGTCAATGTGATATCGAGAGAAAAGACTTGAACCTATAGAGCTGCCTTCGGAATGGTGCCTCTTTCCGCACATTCAGTTTTTCAAGCCGCAGCCAAGCATGAAATGCGAACCCGGACCCAGGCCACTTCTTTATGTTTGGAATGACAATTCCCTGCAAGAGAAGTGGGGCAAAGTAGAGATTAGGGGCACTCAGAGTACACACGAAATAAATACAAACCAAGATTTCTCCAATGTCTTAGCTCTATACCGCCCCCCCATAAGAAAGCTACAAAACCGAGTACAATTTCCCCACTGAAGAGAAGACTCTCACCTCGTCTGGATCCCTAAAGTCAAAGAAGTGGCATGCCCCAAGCCAGCCATCACTTTTCACCATGCTGGATAGGGCGTACATTAGTGGCAGTGTGTACTGGTGCTGAAAGGTCAAAGGAGAGGCTCTTTAGCACTTGCAAATACTTACCGCAGCATACTTACAGAATTTTTGAAGCAACACTAGATACAAAAGAGCAAGACACGACCATCACAATGCAACCTGAATGCTTGTTTCTAATTTGGGGACACTCTTTAGCTCTGGCAAAATACTTACCATTGCATACTTACAGATTTTCTGATGCAATGCTAGATACAAAAGAGTACCACATGACCATCACAATGCAACCTGAATGCTTGTTTCTAATTTGGGATTTCCAACTTCAAAGGAAAGGCCCACACTGAATAAAGGCAATCTCGGACAAAGAAAAAAACATGTCGAAAAAGCTCAGTGCTACATCGTCACAGACACAGTATGAACACTAAGGATTGCCACATCAGGTTTCGTCTTTCTCTGCAGTCACTAGTGGCATGGTGTGCAACCTAATCTTGTTCTGTAGTTAAGCTTTGCTTTCAATGCTCTCTTTGCACAGCAAAAGAATTTGCACAATTTTTCCAGTAACAATGCAACTAAGTTTCTTTATTTCGTTGTTACCATATCGTACCATTAATTATGCAGCACTGGCTTGCAAGTTCACTCTTTCACCCATTGCTGACCCCACTTCACTGTACTGCTGCTGCAGAGTTTCTTATTTTCTTTATGTGCAAACTTCCGCATGTGTAACCTTCCTTTCTAACTAGTACCGCATCATTGCACCAATGTTTATCCTTTGCCTGCCCTCATTAATGCATAAACAAATAACCTAATGGGCCAAGAATGATCTAAAGCTTTAAATGCAAAACTGGTTTGGTTGGTTTTGGTTTATGGGGTTTAACGTCTCAAAGCGACTAAGGCTATGAGAGACGCCGTAGTGGAGGGCTCCGGAAATTTTGACCCCCTGGGGTTCTTTAACGTGCACTGACATCGCACAGTACACGGGCCTCTAGAATTTCTCCTCCAAAGAAATTCAACCGCCGCGGCCGGGATCGAACCCACGTCTTTCGGGTCAGCAGCCGAGCACCATAACCCCTGAGCCACCGCGGCGGCAAATGCAAAACTGGACTACTGCTTCAGATATAAACCTTTTTGTAAACTATTTACCACATTTTTCAGTGTATAAGTCGTTTTTTCTCCTGAATTTTTTGTCAACCTGTCTCATACAACAGTGCGACATGTATTACAGCAAAGACGCACCACCGCACGGCATCTTTTGCTATGCCTAGTAGTTATGTTAGAAAAGGAAATCGATGTGTAGAAAGAGCCATTTGCATGGGGGTGCCAACTTGGACACAGATGCGACTCATAGACTGCAAAATATGGTAAGCTAAATTAAGGAGCTTCAAGTCAAACTGCAAAAAGTGACATGCTTCAAAACTTCCAGAAACAACATAAACTTACTTGTTCTCCACAGGAGTTTGGCCGCAAAAGGTGGAAAAGTGCCTTCAGCTCGGATGTGCTTATGGAACATGAACCCAGAGTGACCAGAAACTTCAGCAGCTGCCCTGTTGTCACAAAGAAAAATGCAACGCCAATGAAAGGCTGCTGGCGAGTGTTGGCAACACCCTGACTACTTCTGAGAATTATGAGATGCCAGTTAGGATAGTGGGTACAGAGAAAACAGTAAGGAATGAGCCCGTAAGCATGATGTGATTGGCTTTTGGTTTGGTTTATGGGGTTTAATGTCCCAAAGTGACTCAGGCTATGAGGTACGCCACAGTGGAGGGCTCTGGATAATTTTGACAACCTAGCGTTCTCTAATGCACGCTGACGTCGCACATTACATGGGCCTCTAGCACTTCGCCTTCATCGAAATGCGATCGCCGCGGCTGGGATCGAACCGGCATTTTTCAGGTCAACAAGTGAGCCCCACAACCACTCAACCACCGCAGAGCTGTAACAACTGAAATACCTGCACAGTCATGCCAAAGCTGCAAGGAATCACCAGCCCTTACCGACAGCTTTGCCACCGATTGTGCTGCTCCTGCTCAGCACGTGGATGACCGCTGGGATGACCCCGCCCCGTGCACAGTCCATGCGTGACCTGAGCGACCCTTTCACCATCGAGTCGAGCTGCTCAGCCAGCCAGAGCTGGAGGGCATGCGACTCCAACTGGGGGAGCCAGTGCAGCAGGTGGATCATCAGCTCCAGGTTGCGAAGAGTCGATGTCCCCGTCAGGCGAGGGGTCTCCTCAACTAGCTGCAAGCAGAAAGACCCAAGAAGTTACTACCCCCTACTTTTCATACAACCACCAAGAGATTTTGCGAAGATACTTGAAGAATATTGCTCCAATTCAGGAAATTGATTTTTTTTTTTTGCAGATTTTTCTTTTCATTTTCTTTCTGGTGTTTAGCAACAGACATTGCCCAAACAAGCTTTTTTTTTTTCCACAATTATTTCCCTGTAGGCTGTGATTCCACAACACTGAGTAAGATAGATAGGAGTGCTGACTCTGACACATCACAATGCATTAAGCAGGAACAATTTTGCTACATTAACACCTAGCACATGTCCGATGCTCACAACTGCACTGTACTCTCTCCCTCTGCTCGTCGAACATGGCTTTGTGCACGCTTTCCCCCTTCCGCTATCCCTCTTGCAAAAATAACCACACCGATGTGCCAACTGTCGAAATTGCTGCAAAATGCAATGTTGTGGCGACCAGCAAGCAGACAGCAGACGAAATGGCACCTTTGCACATCACCTGCTAGCTTGGAAATGTACAGGTGGGTTTGGGGTTATCATTCAGTCAGTGCAAAGCCGTTTATTTTCTGAGATAATGCTTTTGCTAACAAGAATTGGCCAATGTGCACACGTTGCAGCCAGCTCTGAAAGAATGCGTGCTCAGAGAAGGAAGCAGCAAGCTCATTTGGCTCGATGTCAGGTTGCTTGCTCACTGCTCATGCGGTTTTTGGGTGTCATCTGCCCATGACCCATGAACATGACTCAACAGGAGTTGCAGACGACACACCCACCCACAAGATGACTGGTATGCAGACGGCACAGCAGAGGCGACAAGCACATGCTGTGCTTGCTGTGCTGTGTTGCGTAAGTAAAGAGTAGGCGGTGAACTGTTTACCGAGGTGCAAACCAGGATCTGATAAAGGAAAAGAAAAAGCCCCCCTGTTTCAGCTGCCATCTGATTGAAAGCTTTTCAAATAATGGAAACCGAACACTCCAAAGACCAACCAAGAGCTAATTTGAAGTAGAGTGTGCGCATAGCATTTAGAGAAGGAAATGGTTTCTCAAAAATAATACAGCAGCTAGAAAGGAACTATATTGCTGAATGAAGACAACTTATAAGCGCAAGAGAAAATTGAACTAAAAGACAAGAAACACGTCTGCATGGGGCGAGCGTACATATCACAGCCGGTGCAATTTGTGAGATGACCTGCAAGACAAACCTGATTTCCAGCGGCTACACGTTAGTGCAGCAACACGAAGCAGATGGCAACTGCGATGCATGCATGCGCTCGCAGAATAAGAGGGAGAAAGCGTCGGGCACCCCGGACCCCAGAACTGCCGGAGCTGCAGCACTGCGGAAGCATTCTGACAGTGCCAAAACCAAATCTGAATGCCACCTATCAGATTGACCACCAAACTTTCTCCAATGCAGCAAAATTGATCCCCTCTATCTTACTCTGTGCTTCACAACAAGGCTGGCATTGAGAAGACATGACACCGTAGTACAGCACGGTTCATTACTGCATTGAGAAACTTAACAGAAGAAATTAAAGTTACCACATAAGAATGCACAAGACAAAGATGATCAATAAAACAGAAGCTGATTAGCCTAGAGACTGTTGTCCGCATTAAGTTAATGCCGCCTGGCCTGCTTCACATAAGAAAGATGCACCTGGTCACGAGGCTTAACGTCAATGCTGAAAAACCACAGTAGCCCAGTATGAAAAGTTACACTATTAACATTCCACATGCATACTAAGCCAACCTAAAAGAAAGTCTGAGCCTGGCGTCACACAGGCCACGAACTGTTTCTGGTTAGGGCCCGATTACACGTCCATCCTGATGAATTGCTGCTACCAGTTACACGCATCAGTTTCACACTGTAGCATTGCATAATCACACACAGCTAGCCTTTGCCTGCCTACCTCACATGGCAGAATTCAAGTACATCTTCAATGAGATTGCCGAGTCTGACACGTTTCCATTTCTGCTTAGCAAGGATCACATAGTATAATAATAAACAAGAGGTGGCCTGGTTTATAGGGTTGAACATCCCAAAGTGACTCAGGCTATGAGAGACAGTGTAGTGGAGGGTTCCGGATAATTTCAACAACCTGGAGTTCTTCAACGAGCACCAACATCGCACAGTACATAGGTTTCTAGCATTACACCTGCATCGATAAGACTGCCACGGCTGGGATTAAAACCCGCACCTTTCGGGTTAGCAGTCGAGCCCCAAACAACTGAGCCACCGTGGTGGCGATGAACAAGAAATGCAAGCTCCTCAGAGACTAGATAAAAACAGAACAGAGCAAAGCCCGGTTGTAGAAGCGAATACTGTCTTGCTCGTTCATATGGTCACATCCATATGGCCACATCTATACAATACTGAGCAAACTGGTGACAGGAAGAATGTATTGGAAATGCTTCACGGAGCTGCAAAGGAAATGCAAAAACTGCATAAGGCAGCTCAAAAGACCACTTAATACACCACCGTCAACAGGCTTCCTTCCCCTCTGTCCAGTCTTACTGTTAGGCCTTTTCCTAAAGCAACATAAGTAGCTACCCTATGCAAGAAAAAAAGCTTACCCATTCCAGAAGTGTTTCCAGTGTGCTCTGCTGAGGCTCCCCCATAGTCTTCAGTGTGCTAATCAAAGTACGATAACCCTGCATGCTTGAGAAGTGCTTCTGCAGGAAAAAAAAGAAGAAGGATTTGCTTTCCACTGACATCACCCAAACACTGAAAAGATATTGTTTTATCTCTAAGCTTCCCATATCCTCATTTACACAATTGCCAGTCAGTCGACCACTACCCTTACAGATACAAAGCGCTCCCTGCTTAGAATGCCTAAACCTTTTTATTTCATGTTCATGCGCCGTACCTTTGCAAAGGGATAGTTGGACAGGAAGACGTGAATAAGCCGTACAGAGGAGGTGGCAATTTTTTGCGCACTGCTGCTCTTTAACTGCAAAGACATGAAAAACATAGCATGGATTATTATTTTGTCCCTGAAGGCCAAACGAACACATAGAAAAACTTGACATATGATTTGCCGCCAATATAGAAAGTTCCCTTTACACATACAAAAAAAAAGGAACACTGAACAGTGAACATACCTTGAAATCTTAGCCTACCAAAACATAACATCAATGAACGTCAACCCCAACTGAGGTTTATATCAAGCACGTCATCAAATAACACCAGTTCGAAATTAATATCAATTTAATATATATATTAAAGGGTATCACATACTCAAGTATCACATACTCAAGAATAATTACAAATTTTTTTCACAAGCCCACGTGATCAGGAATTCAGCAGCCAAGCATGACCTGACATCTGAAAACCTATCTGAATTAAATTTGGTTTGGTTTGGTTTATTGAGGTTTAACGTCCCAAAGCAGCTAAGACTATGAGGGACGCCGTAGTGAAGGGCTTCGGAAATTTCGACCACCTGGGGTTCTTTAACGTGCACTGACATCGCACAGTACACGGGCCTCTGGAATTTCGCCTTCATCGAAATTCAGCCACCGCGGCCGGGATCGAACCCGCGTTTTGCGGGTCAGCAGCCGAGCGCCGTAACCACTGAGCCATCGCGGCAGGGTTGAATTAAATTTTTTTTCAAAGGAAATTGTTCTATGAAGCAGAAACAAGCCTGAATGCAGAAAATAAAGAAAGAGCAACATGAGCAAGCCATAGACAGAAAATCATACTTTGGTTCCATGAAGAGAGCGAATGAGGCGTTCAACCAGTTCGTTGTCGTGAAACACCTTTTTTAAGGCCAAAGTGCAGTTCGATGAAAAGAGCTCTTGCAGACCACCTGCAATGGGTAGAAAATACAAAGGTAAGGTTTTTTTTTTTACCTCATGTCAAGTCATACGAAGTGGCCCAGCATGTTGAAATCGCCTCTTACTCATCATCCACTGAGCGGTGTCCACTTGCGTAGGCCTCTCTTCTTCTGTCATCAGCTTTGACAGGTTCCCCAAGTATTCACGCACGAATGCATTCAGGTCCACCTTTCTCTGCGCCATTACCAAAGTGCAAAACATCTCAATCGCTGCACTCTTCTGCACAACATATTCGGTGCATGCAAAGATTTCAGACTTTCTGGTTGCCAAACAAGAATGTGTAAAGAAAATCATGAAACATCATTTAAGTGACAAAGTGTAATGTATGACAGAATGAAGCAGCTACATTATGTTCCATCTACTGCAAATGTTAATTTGTATGAGGCATTCACAAATCAGTCCCATATGCAGCAGTAAACTTTAGCATGATTTTGCCAATAAGTATAGCAGTATTTATTGCTTTTCTGTCCATAGCTAAGTGTCAGCTATACTAAACATAACACTTTATTGCTGCTAAACTTGAATATTTACTGAGCAGTACCCTATCATTAAAACTAGTGAACTATACTATTGCTTTTCACAGCCTTACTGCCAAAGAATAGCACAACAGGCACAAAACCAGTTAGCTATACTATTCAAATTTCAGATTACATAAAACCAGCTGCAGCAACAATTTTCACTGCATGCTCCTGAAGTGTGGCTGAGAGAAAGGAATGATCTCAACAAAGACCTATTAAAACAGAAAACACCAAGCCATGGATCCTTTGACATTAAAAGATGATTAATGACTTTTATTATCTTTAGTTCTCATATGGTTGGACTCATCTCCAATCAGATAATTGGACAATCAAAAAAGTGCAAAAAATGTCACTATATTCTGCAGCTGATAGTTAATGTAAGCATGAAATCTTTCTAAGGGCAGCCCAGCACCACCTACAGCTGCACGAAGAAACTCGGTTCCGTCATATCCATGGTCAATGCAAATTCCTACTGGAACGCCCACAGTGGACTGACAGTGCATCGCGTCCAACTCCTACTTACAACCTGTCACTTCTATGTCACCACTGGGCCACCACTTTATGCCACCACTCTATGCCATCACACCATGCCAAAGCTCTATATCAAAACTCCGTGCCACCGCTCCGTGCCACCGCTCCATGCCACCACTCCATGCCACCACTCCATGCCACCGCTCCATGCCACCGCTCCATGCCACCGCTTTACGCCACCGATCCATGCCACCAATCCATGCCAATGCTCCATGCCACCGCTTTACGCCACCGATCCATGCCAATGCTCCATGCCAACACTCCATGCCACCGCTCCATGCCACCGCTCCATGCCACCGCTTTACGCCACCGCTTTACGCCACCAATCCATGCCACCAATCCATGCCAATGCTCCATGCCACCGCTTTACGCCACCGATCCATGCCAATGCTCCATGCCACCTCTCCATGCCACCGCTCCATGCCACCGCTCCATGCCACCGCTTTACGCCACCGATCCATGCCACCAATCCATGCCAATGCTCCATGCCACCGCTTTACGCCACCGATCCATTCCAATGCTCCATGCCAATGCTCCATGCCAATGCTCCATGCCAATGCTCCATGCCAATGCTCCATGCCAACGCTCCATGCCAACGCTACATGCCACCGCTCCATGCCAACGCTACATGCCACCGCTCCATGCCAACGCTACATGCCACCGCTCCACGCCACCGATCCACGCCACCGATCCACGCCACCGATCCATGCCACCGATCCATGCCACCGATCCATGCCACCGATCCATGCCACCGATCCATGCCAACACTCCATGCCAACACTCCATGCCAACACTCCATGCCAACACTCCATCCCAACACTCCATGCCAACACTCCATGCCGATACTCCACACCAACACTCTGTGCCAACCTTCTTTGCCATTTCCACACCATTTTGATGGCCCTGATAAAGACATATATTGCATTGCTCTGGTTTTTCAAATTCACCCTGCTATGTCTGCAAAACACTTTCTCCAAGCATACTAAGCTTAGTAAGCCAGAAATCGAGTGCCTTGTAGCACCTAGCTAATATGCCCATATCTCACTTGATGGCGTCCGCTTTATAATTTAGCACCTGAATTGAAAAGGATTTTACCAGAAATAGAAACATAGGAAAAGTGCTCACTGCTTCCGGCGGGGAGGCACAGAGGGTGACGATACCCTGGAGAATGCACCGAACCGCCGTCATCTTCACCTCCAGGGGGCACTCCAGCTCACGCAGTCGGTGAAACAGGATTTCTACTGTGTTCTGGTTTATTGCCACTTGAGCATTGTGCTGCATCAATAAAGTAACCAGTGGCACAGCAATAGATCAGACACACATGGGCTGTCAGCCTGGTCTTCTGACAAAGCAGTCCAACATTCAAACAAATTATGTGCACACAGCTCTGTAACCGACGAAATTAAACTGATCATAAGCCTATGCCATACTGTCCACAGCAAGCACGTGAAAGCACAATAACGAGAGAAACGAAAAGTTTGTAGAATGAGAACCCTGTTCAACATACAAACGTGTACATATGCACAAACACAGGGTGTCCCACTTGACTAAAGAAAGGTGATAAGAGAGCTCGTGCAATCTGCAGAAGTGACATTTGAAAAGATGTTGGTGCAATCGCTTTGATGTTGACTAACTAGCAATTAAATGATCATGAATGATCATGATCATTTATCAATGCAGTGACTTTAACTGTTGACGACAGGCAACAAACATTACGACTGATCTTCACAGTGACTACACCATGAGACATTGACGCTTCATAGCTTTTTATCATAGTTTGTGTGTATGTGTAGCAAATTCAAGTGTTAAGCCAATCTATATTAGTTAGTAAACAAATGATGTAGCCTCATTATTTTATTCACAAGCACATTTACACAACGCTACAGTGAAGTATAAATACTGTTGCAGCAAAAAGAATGCATGTATGTGCGTAAATGTGCCTATTCACTTACACAAAACCTCGACAGGTGACACGCAAATAAATACGCTATATATGTCTTGAGTAAAAACTCAGTAAAACTCGTTCTGCTCACTATGCAGAGCATAATGCTTACTCACTCTAGGTCAAGACCAATAAAGGAATGCAAAGGTGCTCGATTAGGTTAAGCTTTGCCCTCACTGCTGTATCAATAGGAAGTCAAACCAAAGCAGTAGTGAACTTCCTTGTCAAACACTTACGTCCACCATCTGCAAAAGTGAAGTTTAAAGTGATGTGAAAGCTTGTCAGCAAATGTGCTTTTTGACGGCGTAAGTAGCATTTGTTTGTATCACAAAAGTTAGTTACACAAGGACACTCACCTGCGCTCCACAAATAATCGCACCAAAAACATGAATGAGCTTCATCTGTATTGAGGCAGGTAAAAAGCAGGGCTTTGAGGAGAGGCAATCTAGGAGAACAAGAGAACAAAGAAAGCATCATCATTCAATCCGCACAATATTGCAGCATCCCCAACAAAGAAGCAGCCTAGCTCAAAAAATATTCAACACTGAATTCTATTCCCTGTGGAAGAAAAAAAAGAAAGGGAGCATGACTGCTAATAATATAGTTACCTAGTTTTGATTAGAAAGAAGCCAACAGCCACAGAAACCAAGGGGCACAGGGGATTTTTAATTAATTTATTTATTTTGTGGTGTTGATCAATTTAGAATATTACTGAATATGTTATCGCTTAAAGCTAATTGATTAGAAAAGCAGAAGAAAAAACAACCACAGCTAATTTTAGTTCAGCCTCGTGGTCAGAGTAACTGCAACTTTACTTTCAACTGTGTAGGACATATTAATGACACGCTACACAAAGCAAGCGTTTTAAGCTGTTGCTAACATTAGATGCACTTACATTAAAAAAAATGTAGAGGCTGATTATCTTAAAGGGCTAAAGTAACTTGAAGGAAAAAGTGCAACGATGCAAAAATGCACTGAACAGGCATAAATTGCCTATGTAATTATACCAGCACAAGAGCCGGACAAGGACACCATGTTGCTGCCACCACACTTTCCATGATTCCTGCTGCCAATGCCACAGCCCAATTGCCATGACAGATCTGTCACCAGTGCTTCTTTTTAGTTACACCTATACGAACAAATCTAACAAGCTTAAGCAAATGAAGGTATGAGAAAGATTTGTAAATGGTTGAACTTTCCTGCCATTTTGTAGAATCAGCCGTACGCACCCTACAGAAGCAAGTGGAATAATTATATTCTGCAATCATACTGGAAGTTGACCCCCTCAAACTCAAAATTTCTGTGTTACACTGACAGCTAGCACATCCCTTCATTAAAAGCTGCATATGAGTACAAATTGAAGTAAGTGACATAATAAAAGGAGTGTGTCTCAGTGGAATACGCCTAGCCTTTCATGACAGAAGCCCAGCCTCTCATGATACATGAAGAAGCACAGCATCCCGCACAGAACAACTCAGATCGCAACAAGAAGCGGCCGTTGCCTGTATCTGTGCTATGCGCAAGTAGCGCTAAAGTGAAAGTCAAACAAGTCTAAAAAAGGTTCTTGTCCAATTCCTTGCAATATGCAAACCACAGTTCATAATTATTATAACAACCTCGCAGAACGGTACTTCACTATCCATTCATATCACCTGTAACAACAGAACAACTCTCCTTTTCACCAGCACCAAATAGAAATCTGGTTGGCATTTAAGTATAATGTCACAATGAGCCAATTCCAAATGCTACAATATTCAATCCTTCTTTGTTATACAAAACAATTTTTACTTTAAAAGTGAGCATTCACATGAAATGTATATTTTCATTTGATATAAATTATACAAAATGTTTTAAATGGCATATAAAAGCTCACCATAGAAAAATGGGATCACTTCAAGATGAAGATGCGATGGGCTAACTTTATATTTCGTTGACTCCAAGGGCACCCTGAAAGAAATGTATGTGTTTGTTATTACAAAAACCAAACTACATTTGCTCATTATAGCTTTGCAGGCATTAAACAGATCATCTGGCTATTCTGAAGTGGAAACATGATGTGAACGGTGGGACCGGATCAGCCTATAATACCAAGACATGCAGGATAAAAGGGCACTATTTAAATGTACCACTAATAATAATGTTAATCCTCGTTCGAAATTCTTTGCATGGGCGAGTCAATGACATCATGCAGCTCCCAATGTCATGACACTTCACAACTGTGCTAGCGCATTTCTTTCATTTCTATTGCTTTCCTTTTTGTATATCTGTCTTCCTAGACTGCTACATCATTCTAGCTTTCTTGCAGAAGTCATTTATAAGCATAAATGGCACAAGAGCTGGCCCATTAAATACATTATGCTGGCCAGGTGTCAAAAACTGCAGTGCCTCAGGTAACGTTCCACATCCAAAAAACAGTGTTCCACAAAAGTTTTAGTGGTCATCGTTCACTGAAAAAATATTCACCACTTCTCTAACAGGCAGTACGCCTGAAAGCTTCAAGTGTTTAAGACAAAGCATGACCAATACGAAAAAAAAATTTCAGCATTGAAATAAATGTCTTCCAACAGTGACAAGCCCCAGTCCCTACTCTTCTCTCACAACATCAAACTTAGAGTGTGCCTTTATAACATAATTTAGCAAGTTTATTCAGTAAGGAAATGAACGCGTGTGTAGAAAACACTATCCAGCTACACGGCTACCCACACAATTGGGAGCTTGAACTTACTTGGCGCACATCTTCTGCCAGATGAGATGTGGGTCATATAGAACTTCGAGAAAGATGAGCACGGAGAGGAGGAAGCCAGTTGTGTTCTGGTCATTTGCATCTTTTGAGTGTTGAGTGTACTGAAGAGAACAAAATGGAGTAAAAGGCAACTTGTGCAACACCGGTTACAACTGTTCTGGAAAAAAAGATATGAGTACCCTACCTGGTTGGCAACAGCTGATGAAATCACAATAACAAGAGGCACTGCTTCGCTAGTTGAAACAAATGGAATGTTGCTGAAGTTGCTATGAGAAGAAGAAAAAAAACAGGAGGACTGTTGAAGCTGTAGACCCTGCACAAATGACTGGCTAGACAACTGGACAACACGAATAAGTTACTAATGCAAGGTAAGCAGAAACATGCAAAGTTTTAGGTTAAGTGGCAGTCTTTGATAACTAACAGATAGCACCTGATTTTCAAGGGCTGAACGTAACCAGAGTAAAAAGGCCAAGCACTACAAAAATACTGCTGCACTTGATATTACCACATGATTTCAAAACGGAAACTGTTAGGAGAAGGCAAAGACAAATAAACTTCAGTAAACCATGATTCTCCTTCACGAGTTTCCTGACCTGGAAAATTGATAGCAAAACCTCTGATAACAATGGAGTCAGGTGGCATTCAGATAAATTTATCCACTTCACTAGTGTTATGTACAGGAAGCAAGTGACATAAAAGGGGAAATAATGCATACCGTGACAGTATGCTGAGCACTTGAACAGCCACGACGGCTTTCTGTACCGTTTCAACAGTGACACCCGTGTTGCAGTCATCGCTACACTCCCTCAGGTACGACTCCACCACTTGAAGGAATCCTTCAGGCAGGTCTATCAAGTGAGGGCTTGTAGCGGACCTTTGAGAAATCAAGGTGACACAAAATGTGATCATTATGACCCAAGATGGCACACAGATATTCAACAATGAAAACGGTGAAATTATGGTGAAGAATGAGCAAGAACAGGGGCCTGGAAACAAACCAATGACTGCACAATATCAAGCATTAAAAGCAAAGAAATGTGCCATGCACCACAGCATCTGCATACATTTCCTTCCCTCAGGTGTTTCACCTCAGGAATTTTATGCCAATAACATGCATAAAAAGAGTGCTCTGAAATCTCAATTCATATGTTTCATTTGTTTTCAAGTTTGCATAGCAGCACTCACTGAAAAACCAGCTGTGCAGCAACATTTAATGAAAAATACACAAAAGATAGCTTTTTATAACAGGCCTTTAGAAAGAGCTCTAAGACGCATATGGGCATTCAGAGTTCACAGACACTTGAGGCCTTGTAATAAAATTGGTAGCATAACGAATACATGGACTTTTCACAGTAAGCGTTAAATCAGCAACAGTTCATTGTCATGGAGATACAAAATCATACCAGCATGCCCTATAAGGTTGTGTGCAAGAAAAGAGAAAGCAAGATACCTCAAAGCTGTAGAGCTTGTGGAACACTCTGTTATCAAGATGGCGTTGAGTCCACAATTACTCATGTGTTGTCAAGCCAACAGCTCACTTAGATAGCCTTTTAAGAGCCTCTATCGCAGCAAAGCACCAAGCAAAAACGCAAAGGTGGTTTTCGCCACAACCGCATAGGTAGAGCAGTGCAATGCATGCAAGGCTATGTGATTTGGCAGAAACCAAACACTCCTAATAATGAAAGGTATACGATTGCTTTTAACAAAGATCTTTTGCTTCGGCGGAGAGATCAAAAGTGCTTGTCCCAATTATGGCTTTGTTGGGCATGCGAAACGGGACAGAGCTTTAGGGCTTCAGAAAAACGCACAGGTCGTTACCTGCTTGGGTTAGCTGGGAAATCTGTCTTCAAGCAGTCTCCGTACTGACGTCGAAACTCCACCATGTACTCCGACAGTGTGGTGGAATTCCGCTGCGGAACATGAGATCGTCGGGTGAGGGGAGCGGTACAGCCAGTCTTTCAAGACAGCGTGAAATAAGGAAGGCTTTCACATGTATTACAAGTACGGTTTCAGATGCGGGTACACGATACGTTCCAGGCGATTACTGTCCAAGACATGATCTTCGATCTCAGCACCTCCAGCTACAGCCGGTTAAAATGTCTGCGTTCAAGGATCGTTGGCACCCACCCACTTGATCAGCAATTCTAATGCACGAAATCAGTCTAAAATATTACGACTTACGGGGCTACTTCAGTTTATTCTTGTTACCGTGACGCAGTTCACGTTTGTTTAACAGAGCGCTTCCAGATTGCGTAAGTTGCCTGGAGGAAGTGTAACATTCCGGTGCGGCAGTCACGAAAACAAAACAGAACAGGTGGAGTCGCAAAGGTATCTCAAAGCCGATTGCTCTGAAAACAGCTCACAACAGCCCAGCCAAAATCGCTGGCGTCTGCTCAAGTGTACCCTGAAGCGCTCTCGTACAGTGTTTAGTGTAGAGTAAAGGAACTGTAAACATTGCTACCTTGATTTGGTAGGCACTCCATAGGGCTTCGAGGGCTTCCTTCGCTGACATTTTAGCAACGAGACCGCATCGCTGCCGGAGCTGCGGGTAGGTTCATACAGCCGCAGGACGGTGCAGCCTTAAAGCACGTGGATTTGTCAAGATTCACAAGCTCGTTATCACCCTTCAGGAACAGTGGAACCAGCCATTGCGGGTCGGAGACTGCACTAACAAGCCCACACACGGATATGTAAAACGTCATGTCAGGTAGGCAGCATAGTACGACGGGGCCAGCGCCAGCGCTACCGCATGGTTGCAGTTACTGCCATATTCGCCAGGTGCCGCCGCCAACATCACACCTTTTAGTGTGATTTGTCACAATGGCGTTAGGTGACGCTTGCTGTCCACTTGGTGTTCGAGACTGTCGGACACCCCGCGTTTTCTTGAATGACAGATGAGCGCGTTGGCGCACTGTTGCAAGAGGCGTATTCTTGACACCTTCGAAGACAGGTGATAAGATGGATGTTACAGACAAGAATGGAGGCTAGAGACACTTCAGCCGGTTGCGCTAACAATAGAAACGCGAGACTAGCCACCCCACCTCAGTCTGGTGAAATTTATCATTAGCAAGCTCTGAAAGATAAAAATAAAGATATGCTACGTTTTTTATTTTTTCCGCAATAATTTTGCGACTTTCCTAGGTCCATGCAATTTTTGTTACAGTTTAGTACCTTGCGAATGGGCGTGTATTCATTTTACGCTTCAGAATTAAGGGATGCGAATTAATTAGTTACTTATGGAGGTAAACAAAATGAACCAATGATGACCTTTTCAAGCTGGCTGCTTCTTTTTCTCTTTTGAATAACGAAAATAAAATAAATCTTAGCCGATTAGATTTCATGTTTAATAGGTCTCTAATTTTTAGATGACCGTGCAAAATTATTCGGAAATTTTAACTGCCATGAATACCGTGTCGACACCAACCAAGCCACACCATAAATGCCGTTGGAGTTTTACTCTGCGGTGCTATACACCTAATGCCATTTTTTTAACTGTTTGCTAGCCGCCTTAATTAGTATAGCAAAAACTGCCTCCTAAATACCACGTTAAATGACACTTCGCTGTGGTCTAGTTTACCTCAAAGGGATCTACGACACGGGATACTCGGTTCTGCTAGAATTTGGAAACATCAGTTAGGCTATCTGGTGCAGAGTCTAGAACGTGATGAAAAAATAGAGTATTGGAATGCGAGTGAAAAGTGTCACACATAAAAGGGCTCAATGTAGAAGAAAGTGCTGCGTCCCCTATTCTTGTGTCTCGTGTCAACGTGCTTTTTTATCATATTCACTAGACTGCAATTGGCCATTTCGCCGTATTGTTTCCCTTATACTTCGTGTTTTCTCTATCAGCCACTGGTCAATTTTCCCTGCACGGCAGTTCGTTTAAAGTCACTTCGAAACTATATATTTCCCTTCGATGACTGGCGTGAAAAACATACTGCACGCCTACATATCTGGGAGGCTATTCAAATTCATACTGCCCCGGTCTAGAGGCACTGCGAATTAACGTTTTTCATAACCACCACCCACACCCAGATTCCGTACGTACCAACTGCTACCCGAAGCTGGTTTCACTGCTTAACACTAATGTTGCGCAGTGAAGAGTGTAACCAATCATGAAAAAAAATAATTAGCTGTGGTTCAATCCGGCTGAACGTAATAAGATGAGCGAAAGCTCTGTTAAACTTTATTGTATATCGATTCATTGTATTTACACACTGTACCAGACGAATCGTATGGTCGGAGAGCCTCCGGCTTGGCTCTTCGCTAACCATCGGCGAAACGCTCTCATGGATGGTTGGTGCCCTGCTCAAAGTAGACGCACGAGCAGCCTCGGCTGCTCGTTTCCGCTCTCGTCTAGCACGCTCACTTTCCCGTTTCTTCTCAAGCCTAGTTTCGTGCTCCTCTTCCGTTCCAGCTTGTAATCGGGCACGTTGTCTTGCTCTCTCTTTTGCCAATCCAATCTGACGCCATTCCGTATCGTAAAGATCATCAGATTCCGCTTGACAGCGACGATACATCGTCGAAGCACTAGTTCCGACACGTTGCTCATCTATGGCTTTATGTGAAGGTAAGCACACGCTTTTATATAGGGAACGGCGCGTCTCGCGATTTTTGACAGTTGCGAGTGTGCTGTGAGCACCCGTATACGCAGCAGTGGCGAAGCGGAGCGAGTCACGTGATTCGATAGTTGCGAGGTGAGCGAGCGCCCTCGGCTAAACGCGCGTAGCTGTGGCGAGGCGTGACGAGTCACGTGGCATGACGTCAGAGCCGAGCCTCCTGGACCAAGGATCGACCACGGCGCCCAGTGACCCGTAAGGGTCACGAACACCAATTTATTTACAATAAAGTTTTTTCCATCCATCCATCCATCCATCCATCCATCCATCCATCCATCCATCCATCCATCCATCCATCCATCCATCCATCCATCCATCCATCCATCCATCCATCCATCCATCCATCCATCCATCCATCCATCCGCTCCTTCTGGTTTGAAGGTCAAATTTCATAGCCACATGACCTTCAGCCTTGCACGGGAGGAGTAGAGCTTTCGCTATAAAACTTTTGTGCACCATCTTCTCTCGGATGGGGAAAAGAAGTGAAAGCGGCAGCTGCGTAGTATCCCCCGCCTCGGCAAAAGTACCTAGGCGTCATTGACGACAAACTCACCTGGCGGCCTCACATTTACCATGTCGCAGTGAAAGGGGCTCGTGCCGTGGGCATGTCACGTAGGTTGTGCAGTCACCGGTACGGTATGCGCAGGGATGTGCTGCTAATGATTTACATAATGTATGTCAGGCCCATTTTAGAATTGGGCTTTGTGTTGTTTTCAGGCTCGGCTACACACAAACTTCGTCCTCTCATCCTTTTGGAGAGGGAAGAGCTTTGGATGTGCCTTGGCATCCCCCAAATTTGTGGTTATCAATGTGCTGTACCTTGAAGCCCGTATTCCCCCTCTCTTATCTCGATTTCACTTTCTAAATATGCAGACTTACCTCAGAATCTATGAATCACATTTTCACCGTTCGCAAAGTATTTTCTGTTGGCAGCCGACCTTTTTTGGTGCTCACTAGCCTCGTTTTCATGCCCCACAGGTTGTGCTTGTGCAAAGACTACTTGAGACTTTAAACGGGCAAATTTACAACATCTTTCCAGGGTTAAGCTGTGGGTCCTCTGTCCGCAATGTTTTCGACATTTCCCCCCAAAATGCAGAACTTTTACCACCCCGTATTCTAAATGGACAATTAGAAGATCATTTAATCTATATCTACAAATATTGCAATAGCAACCGACGCCTTGCAATGCAATGAAAAGGCAGGAGTGGGAATTTTCTGTCCGCATTTAGACTGGTCCTTTTCACTGCGCCTTCTGGATTTCATACCTTTTTTTCAAGCAGAGTTTCTGGTAGTAGTACTACTTGCTCTACGCAAGCTAGGCCCTTCTATTTCTGCAGTGACAGTCATTACCGATGCTTTATCTTTGTGTTCGTCCCTCCCATCGCATATTGACTGTCCCACTTTAAGCACTTTTTTTTCCCCCTGCTTTCTTCGCATTTGAGCCTTGTGCCTTTAATGTCACAGCAGCGTGAGAGTAAATGAGATCGCTGATAACCGCGCAAAGGCTTCCCTAGGCGGCTCATGTTTCCTATCATCCTGGCTACAGCGTATATCACAGCACCTGGGTTTCGGCGACGTGCGTTATTAAGCGCGCAAGACACAGCACTTTTAACATCGGCGGAATATCAACATCTGCGGTATTTCTGGAGCAAGAAAGTTTGTCCATATCGACAGCTTGAAGTATCTCTGACGAGGTTGCGCTGCCGTATCCCTCCTCTAAAGTTCTATCTACACAGGTCTAGTTTGGCGCTATCTCCCCTCTGTGCATTTTGCAGTGAGCCTGAATATATCGATTATTTTTGTCTTCATTGTCGCCGTTTCACCTCGTTGAGAAGAGGATGAGCCCTTGCAGCATATTGGCCTTAGTTTGAGCAGCCCGCTCTTGATCATTTGGAACCACCACACTTGGGTTCAGCCACAGGTCTATTTGTGCAGCTGTTCACAATTTCTTGCTGGAATGTCATCGACTGCATTGATAAATGTTACAATATTTTCTTTTCTATTAATAAATTCTTCCTTTTTTTCTCTCTCTCTCTTTTTCATCCAAACTCTTAACTCTTGTCCCTGCACTCCTTGAGGTAGAATTCACCGGTGTTGCTCTCCCGCGTGTTTTGTTTTGTTTTGTTTTTTTTTTGCCTTTATTATGCACAGGTGAATAACACCCTCTGCCTCCCGATTCTTGGCTGATTCCCCAGTGTGGGTATTCGCCATTTTTTTGAAAGGCTAACAACAACAACAACAAGAAAAGCGCCAATTTCGCACTCGTCGCTCAGTCCCGGGCTTCCAAATAATTTCGCACATATCCCAGCGGCGGCACACGAGACTATAGCCAATAACAGAAATCCTTGCGGGAACGTGACTTGCGATCGCTTCTGTGCATGGTTTCAGCGGAGAATCTGCCGACACTCGCTTAGTCATGGCTAAATCTTGGTAGTAGTACAGTTATACCTCGTTATAGCGAAGTCGAAGCGGGCCTACGATTTTTTCGTTATAGCCGTTGTTTCAATACAGCCGTAATAAATTACCTTGGCCGCACCTGTCGTATGTCAGCGGTCCAAGACGTAAGATATATAGATGCGAAAATGCGAAACGCACTGGACGTCAGCGGTCAGGTAAAGTACCGCTCACTCCCCTCCAAACCGGGCCTGCGATTACACCGTCTTCTATCAGCCGAGCGGTGAAGCCTCGAAGGCGAAAACAAAGACCTACATGAACTATCTCGTTGCCATAGAAACCGAGTGCTGTCGCCGGGCGCTTGTTTCTTGGCGTTAGGTGAGCCGCACACTTTTGAGCGCAACCATGTCGTACACGGGCGGTAAGCATTTCTTTTTGCTTTTTTGGAGCGCGAGCACTAGACGGGGCGCGCAGAGGCGGCCTGTGGGAGCATATCATGGAGGGAGGAAAGAACTCAGGAGAGGCGATTACGTCACATTTTTGAAGCCGGCTCCCCTCTGCTCCCCCCCTCCCTACTTGGCAGCCATCTCGGAGCGCTTGCGCATGCGCAGCAGGCATTGCAGCAGACGACGCCGTTGCGCCCAGCGTTACTATTGGCTGCGCCATCGGCCAAAGACTCCCAGAAGTCCTTGTGAAAGCGCGTGATTTCCTGCACACTTTTTGGTGTGCGGCTCGGATAGTGTGGGCCTCTCCTGAGTTTTCCTTCCTAGACGGAGGGGCGGCGGCGAACGAACGAGCCTACGGTCGAGTGAACAAAAGAAAGAATGGGAGTACGCAAGGTGAGAGTTACTGCTTTGTCATCAAGGCGCCAGTTCTACACCTGTGTAACAGGTTCAAATAACGCGCGAAAACGAACCGCTCAGCGAATCGTCATCTCGTGCTGCTATATACAGAAACTATATGCACTCTAAACATGAATAAACCTGCAAGGGTGTAAAAAGAGAGTAAGCTGTCCTCTAGAGCACTCCCTTTGAATGGCAGGGTATGCGGCCAAAGTCGCGGAGTACTGTGCTTATATGGAATGTTTACTTTTGGCTGCAGAGGAAAATCCCAATTTAAAAACAATAACTTGATGCTGCTAGCAATGAGAGGAGGCTTTTAAACGTGTAACAAGAGGTTTTGAGGTTAGCAAATAGAGGCGATTGAAACCCCGGTTAAAATTATCATAACTTCTAGAACTTGGCATATTTCGAAGAGGGAATTGGTTTCCGTTGTCAACCGTAAATATTGCGCATATTTAGTTATAGAAATTTATCCCAGGGTTTGGGCAGCATGGATTTCCCCTAAAAAGGCGCACTACAGGAAATCTTACTTTCTTTTCATTCCTAAATAGGCTAATTCATGTTTTAGAATGTAGGAGACTGCGGCGCGGGCCGCTCTGTCCCTATCTGCATATATCTCCTACCTTCCACTTCGCTTCCACTTCGCATGGATGTTACCATATGCCACATGGCGCTGAACACTCAAAATCACCGCGGGAATTTCTAATGTTCAGTCCATTGCTTTGATTGGCTGTTGGAAATAGTTGGTACGTGTAAGCACTGGAAGCGTATTATAGGTCAAAATTTACAGCGAGAAGGAAGAGTCGGCCATGATAATCGTCATGTTCCCCCAGTATCTCTCGGGAGAGTCTAGTTTTCTCAAAATTACAAGTTCAAAACATCTCCCTTGGAGTTACGTGGTGTACGCTCCCGCACTCTAAACAGAAATGAACAAAAAGGGAGCAAGGTGTCTTTTAGCGCACTCCTTTTTATAAGATGGAGTGCGCTAGAGAACAGCTTACTCCCCTTTTACTCCCACATAGGCGTATTCGTGTTTGGAGTGTGGCAGCTAAGGGATGACGTTGTAGACCGATACAACTCAAGAAATAAGCGGCGAACACCCCTCAAAGGATGCCCTCGACCAATGGCGTTGACCGATTATCATGACGTCGTGCTTAATCCCCTTGCATCTGTGTGCGTGACATCTTGGGGGCTTGCAGGTGCAAGGGGATTAAGAACCGAATAAGCGGATTAACCGCGATTTCAGGACAACCGGTCTATGGCATTGGCTGGACGGCCTCCTTCGAGGGGCATTCGCCCCTTCGTTCTTGAGTTGTATCGGACAATAGTTGCCGATGTCCAGGAAAGCAGGGCATGTGCCTTCACCCTGCAGACCGAGGAGAGCACAGCGAATATAGGTACACCTTAGGCGTGCACAGGTCTCTACGTGTGTGTGTACCTTGGCAGAGGCAGCGACATATGCTACGAACGGATTAGGAAAAGAAATAGGATCTGTGTGACTTGTGTTCGCCTGCCGTGCACGAAAATTCATCGAATGAGAAGGCAAGGAAAATCCATTTTCGGCGACGTGCTTCAAAGGCAGCACTCGTAGTTCTTTCACATACAAATTTGCATGCAAATTACGTAGCCGCAAATGACAGCAGAGCACTGACCACTTAGAGTTTGCAGCCAACTGTGCTTCCTCCTCATTTTCATTCAGATCTTTTCTGAGCCAGTGGCGACGCCCACTGCATCGGCCAAAGTCGGCGGTCTCCTCACCAACATCCAGGAGCCCTGCGTCCTGGACTCCTTGTCCCAGCCTGCAGATAGTCCTCGTATGTGTCAAGCCAAGGCGTCGCCGAACAGACCATACCACGCTGTGGAAAGTCGGGAGGCGACCCTGGCGGTCGCAGCTTAATCTGAACCCGCGACTAACGCGCAATATTCCAGGCACTTGCATCCTTGCGCGGCTGAGGCCATCGCTCGGATTATCGGGTTCGTCCTTCCCGCCCTACGCGGCCATCACGCTTGCGCGCGACGTCAGAGGCGACGTCGATGACATCACGGGCGTTCTTTGGGCTTCCGGCGTCCGCTTGCACCAGCCGGCGGCGTCAGTGGCCGCCACGACGTCGTCGGTAACCGTAGACAGGTCGCGGCATCCTGGCGCCGGCGTCGAGTGTCCGACGACGCTTGGAGCAAACAAAGGTCGCGTGCCAGTCGCTGTTGCCGCGCGCCGGTAACCCGAACGCCGTTCGATAGCGCACACTGTGGCTATACCGAGGAGGGGCCCCTATTTATAGATGGCCGCGTGCCACGGCCGATATTAAGTTTACACCATTAAGCAGGCGCAAACGACCAGCGGGTCGCCATCGAGGCGGTCGGACCCCTTGAGCTTGTACAATGTATCCAGAGGTCGGTTCTCGGATGGCCTAGAAAGGGACAGCGTATGAAAGACGATGTGCAGAGAACGAGGGGAAGGGAAACGAGAACGGACAACAGACAAGATACGAACAATGCATCACTGCTCAGCGGTGGTTTTAAAAGGACTCAATGGTTTAAAAAAAAAAAAAGGAGAGAATGAAAGGGGAGGGGGAGGGGAGTGAGGGGGAGGGGGAGGAACGAAAACTTTCACAGAAGAAAACCACATTTACTTTTCATTCGACAAACTTTTACTTTCACAAATAAATTTTGAGATACAAATTGTGTAAATAGGAACAAGTAGGAATAGGAGCAAATAGGGACATGCAAATAGGAAATTGTGAAAGTTAGGAACCCCCTTCCCGTGTCCCGGAGTTCCCCTTAAATTCACCCCTGTCGTTGCCTTGCGCAGCCTCTGGATGGTTCCAATGTCCTGGAGCGGAGGAAGTTCGCGCACGGCGTGACAAAGTGCACTCTAGATTTACCTACGCATTGATTGGGCGAACTATAATTAGCAGTGCTTTGTTGCTTTCCAGATTCTGTTGCATAATTCCTCGGATTTCCGGCTTCTTAAGCTTTTAAAACAATGTATTCTGTTCTGTCGTGTGCAGCAGAACAAAAGCGTCTCCCTTGCAGCGCTCGTAGATCAGCTGCATAGCAACAGCAAAGAAAGAAAGGAAAACGAGTTTTCTCTCTGACATTCTTTTTCCGCAGAGTGCTAAATGACGCACAGAATAAGCACATATATTTACAAAAAACTAATGAACTGTGCATGCCACATTTTCTCTCAGCGTCCCATTATTGTGTCCGCGAGGCAGCCTCATGACTTCATAAGAAAAGAACAGTGATAATCACGAAAATTTTGATACTGTCGTGCTCGGCGAAATGTATGAAAATGTGAAACATAATGAAGTATCCTCCTTTTTCCTCCTTGATACTTTTCATTACGAAGTGTGTGGAGTGTTATAAACTGCAGCTAATAAGCTTCACACCATGGCCACCCACTCTGGAACGTGAGTCTTTTCAAAAAAGAGATTATTCCATGATCAAAGCAGGTACTGCTTGGACAGCTGAAACGTAAAACCACAAAATAAGCGTAAGTTTAGCCAAATTCACTTACCGTAGCATTTGATAACAGTTCAGATCACGACGAAATAAATGTGAAGCAACCTGTTAACTGATGGCACTCGAATCACATTTGAAAGTAAAACTTCTGTACTAGAATGCAAGGCTCAGTGTTTCAATACTTTTCGCAATGCAAGGGGCTTCATTTGATTTGTCACATGTTAATTTGAAATTTTGTTAGCATATATTGGCTAAATCAGCTGTTAATATTCATAAATACGTTAACACGTTTTGGCGGGCTAGTTGGTTAAGCATCTTGAATAAACAGCGCGAACGAAGACGAGCACGAAAGACAAGGAAACGGGTGTCGTCCGTTTCCTTGTTTTTGTGCTCGTCTTCGTTCGCGCTGTTTATTCAAGATCACATATATGCCTGAGAGTGGTATCACTTGGTCAGACAATCCTTCGAGAACAATCCTCTGTAACTGCTATATAATTTTCTTGAGGGGCCTGCTGAGAACAACGCTTCCTCCAATGCAGGGTAAATACGAAGAATTGGTTCCAGCCCGTGCCCGGGGTAGGTATGCTGCTCAGGACACGCGCTCTGCACAGTATAGTGTAGCCCATTTCCATTCCCTCTTATTTCCAACCCAAAAGGGTACGGCAAACTTCGCATTTCTACTCCCTGAGTGTAGGTGTAGACTGCGTACCCCATGCGTGGAGAGCCTCCAAGACTCAAACCTGCATCTCACTCCCCCTCCAGCCGTTTGTGGGCTCTTCAGCCACTCAAAGACTTCGTACCCTTACAAAGACACCACAAACACGTGCCCCTTCTTGGGAAGTTTTCGAATGCCAAGTTGGAAAATACACAAGTAAAGAAAAGAAGAGGTAAGGCAGAAGAGGCGAGGTATCAGCCTTCACGATGACAGGTGTGGACACCGAACGCGTCTTTCCAGAGCAAATAAAAGCATCGAGTGGTAACAATGGGTGAATAAAAATAGCGATAGGCAAGAGCCTGATATAGGACAGGATAGAGGACACGCGGAGACGGAGAGCGAACGTTAGGCACTCTTGAAACCCGAGCCTACGAACAAACTGCGCGCCGTGGCAGGGCGACACACAATGGATGGGAGACGAAGCGCGCATGGTTCCCGCTGCTCGGCTTTGAATATGTCTGACAATGGCTTCCGCGTACAAAGGAAGTGCACGCGGCAAGCGTGAAAAATATACTCCCACTTTGGGAGCCTAAAGAAGGAAGACAGCTTGGAGAGCTTTTGACGAACGCTCGGTTTGCAAAGGTGGGGACCACGGAAAGTGGATGGTTGACTGTGGGAAGTGGATATGCGTTTAGGGAGGCGAACAAGATGTGGTTCGCGATAACAGCGTGTATATGCTTGTCTGTCTTTTGACTTCGCTGCTGCAAACGTGCACGTTCATCGTATAGTATGGTGCCACCGGTTACGACGGCTGTCTTGCCTTCAAACAGTTGTCTGTAGATGTCGCAGCCTCTATGTGCTATTTGTTGGTGACGTAGTCACAGAGATCAACACAACTGCGCTGTGACAAGGGACATGTTGCTGTGGGACGCAGCAAGGGTTTTGGCGTGCGCCAACTGGTTCGGATGGGAATAGTGTATATTCCACCAGCGTTGCTGCATGTATGCGGTTAGGTGGCGTAAGAAATATAGGCACATATGCTCCTTGCGAGACAGGTCTCAAAGATCTAGAAGATCCACCTTTTATCGATGGCTATGTCTGCGAGGGGTGCAACAGAACAACAACGGAGAAGAAATGGGAAGATGTAGGTATGCTGACACACCAAGGAAGAAATTGTCACATAGTAAAATCAACTCGCAAAGAGCATGTCTGGGCATCAGGAACATTTGCAGGCAAAACGATACGGCTAGGGGTGGCCTATTTATGGAAGGGAAGAGTTGCAAGCAAAAAAACATGGGTCCAGGGAAGTGTCTCTATGACGATATAAAAGAGTTCGGAGACGGTGACGATATAATTCTATTGAGGGGTACGAATGGCCACATCGATTATCTATCTGTATTGACACAGATTACAACGGTTAAGGCTAAAACTCTGTGAGCAGCGCAACCTAGTTATTATAAACAGAGAACCTAAATGTGAAGGAAAAATTACATGGCAATTCCGCAACAGGCAGATGGCCTTTGACTACTGCCTAATGTCGCAGCGAATCGCTAGGTAGATTGTGAAGCGATCATAAATGTATTAGCCTGAAGATGGAACACCTGGCCAGAAATATGGAATGCAGGAAACACAAGAAGGAAACACAAACTTAAACGACAAACAAATAGCGCTAATAGCAGCAGCCTTTGAGGGAGCAACAGAGAAGCTCCCTTTGGAAAAGTGGGATTATAATCGGTTAGAACGACTGATATGTCAGAAAATAAAGAAAGAGAAAGTGACAGACCACTGGAAAGGAAAAAAATAGAAAAAAGAAGCCACGAAACTGGAGGAATAACGAAATTAAAGAGGCAATCGAACAACCACGGGCGGCTTCGAGAGAACATAGAGAGGCGAGCAACGACCAGCTTTCTCGGGATGAAGTAGATAAAAAATTGGGATCTTATCGACAAAAGAAATGGAAGTAGAGATCCTCGTCCAAAGTAAAGCAAATCAGTGTACTGATCGCTGAATGGCTGAAGTTCGCAATAAAACTGTAAGTGGGCCAAGAAAATTTCAGAACCATATAAGCTCTCTGGGTAAAAATGACCAAAGAAAGCAAGAAATTTTTCAAGAAGCTGAGGGAGGTTATTTAGAGGGAGACGATGCTGTGAAATATATTACATCGATTACAGCTGAGCCATTTAAGAACGCCGATAATGCAATCTTTTTTAGTGAAGATGCAGCACAGGACAGCGATCAGGAAGAAGTTTAGAATTGAATAATTTTAACTGGAGAAAGGGGAGATAAATATTCGTAAATGCGCCGCCATCTTGATAGAATAAATTTCAATCCGGCAAATTAATGAACTTGGTCCAAGCAGGAAAATAGTGTTGGTAAAAGCATTGGAAACAGTCATATCAAATAAGCGAATTCCACACAGCTGGCGACGGAGTAGAATGAATTGATCTATAAGGAAAATGAGGCAGGGCCAACATGAAATCGTTGAATCCGATTACGATCACTTCGGTTACATACAGACTGACAATGAAGGCAATAAAACTGAAAATGCAGACATGGATAGGATAAAAAGTAATAAGATACTGGAGGAACTTCAGAACGAGTTTAGAAGCGGTAGGAGCTCAGATGATAGCCTGCTCGTGCTTAAGCTGCCTAGAAATAGCTAGGACGGGAAACAGGCCTCTGCATTTAGCCTTTCTGGACGTAAGCGGGAAGAACGACAACGTAAACAGCGGGCCATTATGGAACATACTCAAAGATGAAAGTATCGGTCATGAGATAATTGATTTCCTACAAGAAATACACCGAGATAATAAAGTTGAAATGTCACGGGGCGGTATAAGAACTGCGACAACAGTCGAGGTATATAAAGTACTACGGCGGTGTTGTCCGTTATCACCACTGCTTCTCATGATTTATATGATAAATATGGAAAGAACGTTACAAGAAACTAATCTAGTTCATTATCTCTGCTACAAATAAGGTGGAATGGTCGTACAGCATAGGCTCCCGGGTTTAATGTATGAGAGCATTATTGAACTATTAACTGATAGTAAGAAATATTTACAAAGTCGGATTAATACATATGGAGCAGGAGACGTTCTGGGGTTCAGGTTTGGAGCTGTCAAGTCAGGTTTGTTGATATTTGACGGTTTCACAGATCAGGTCGTTACAACACAAGGACATGAGATACGGCAGAATACAAATATCTCGGGATATGCAGAAAAACACGGAATTACTACTAGGAAGAAAGGGCGAAGAGATGCTGGGATAATGAAACGTAAGACATTATGGGAGTACAACAAATATGAAGCGCTGAGAGTTATTTGGAAAGGAACAATGGTGCCAGGGCTAAGTTTAGGGAATGCGTTTTGTGCCTAAGGGCAGAAGTTCAGTCGAGATTAGAAATAAATCAGAGAGCTGTTGGAAGGTTAGCTCTAAGTGCCCACGGCAAAACTACAAACGAGGCAGTACAGGGGGATAGGGACTGGGCATCGTTCGAAGCACATGAAGCTCAGAGTAAAATATCGTATGAAGAACTCCTGATGGAATTGGGCAATAGCAGGTGGGCAGCTAAGGTATTTCAATACCTGTACAGAAACAGTCGGTACCGGTACTCACCTATGGAGCAGAAACGTGGAGGCTAACAAAGAGGGTTCAGCTTAAGGACAACGCAGCGAACTATGGAAAGAAAAATGACAGGTGTAACGTTAAGAGATCGAAGGGGGCGGAGTGGGTGAGAGAACAAACGTGGGTTAATGACATCCTAGTCAAAATCAAGAGGAAGAAATGGGCTTGTGCAGGGCATGTAATGCGAAGGCAAGATAACCGGTGGTCCTTTAGGGTAACGGAGAGGATTCCAAGAGAAGGCAAACGTAGCAAGGGGCGGCAGAAAGTAGAGATTAAGAAGTTTGCGGTTAAGATGAGATTAAGAAGTTTGCGGGGTACGGTGGCCGCAGCTGGCGAAGAACAGGGTTAATTGGAGCGACATGGGAGAGGTCTTTGCTCTGCAGTGGGAGTAGTCAGGCTGATGATGATGATGATGACAGAAACAGCGTCGATTCACAGTGGCGGAAAAGGACAATATACTAGTCGCCAGTAAGTATGATGGAAACCGGACGAATAAAAGGCTTTAGACGACAGGTCAAAACGCAGGTGGTAAGTACAGGATTAACTGAAAGGAGAAAAAACAGCCTTTATGCCTGAACAGCGAATAGAAGCAAATCTGGAAGGAATCGATCTATATGATAACTCAAAAGGCAACGCTCTGCTGTTTCAAGTGTGATCAGGGTGTCTTAGAACGCGAAGCTAAAAAAGAAAATTTAACCAAGATTACATATGTGCAGTGTAAGATAAATCAGTAGAAACAAAGAAACACACCTTACTACAGAATGTGGCAGTATCCATCCAGATGTCGATATAGGCACAGTCACTTCCCCTGAGACCCAAGGGTTTAGTGATAACAAAATTATTCACAATAACAAAAATAAAGCAATTGTAATATTGGTGGCTCAAAAGCAGGGCGGTGACGTAAGGATAGAAACTGAGAATTCAAAATTCGTCAAGCGCAAATTCAATAGAATTAATATGCAAAAAAACTGGCGAATTCATAGATAACACCACCATATTTGGCAGCTTGGTGGGAGAAATGGAAAGAAAAAAATACATATCAAGCAAGGTGGCCCACCCGCCAGCACCCCGTTTCAAAGGGGACGATCCGTCCGTCCATCCGTCCGTCCATCCATCCGTCCGTCCATCCGTCCGTCCATCCATCCGTCCGTCCGTCCATCCATCCGTCCGTCCGTCCATCCGTCCGTCCGTCCGTCCGTCCGCCCGCCCATGGAAGCTGGGCGTGCGAGGAGTCTGAAGAGGACGTGAGCCCGTTGTTGGGAGAGGGCAAACGTGAGGGCCAGCGAGGTTGTACATGCGCACGGATGGCAGCCTCTGGGAATCTGGTACCGTTATATAATCATCAGCAGCAGCCTGACTACACCCACTGCAGGGCACCGTTATATATGGGTCAATAAACTTGTCACTGCCGCTGTCGCAATTAAAAAAAAAATAAAAACGCATGGAAGTGTAATGTGAGCCGCTTAATAGACTATTACACCCCGAGAGACTCTTCTGTGGTAGAGCTGTGGTGCTCTACGCGCGCAGTGGCTGAGCGTGGCTCCACAATTTCTTATACCGGTCTTAACTTTTCTCTTGGCGGCAAAGAACTACCTTTTTTTAATATGTGGAAGAAAAGAGATACCGAGTTTGAGGAGATGTTCTCTAGATGATTTCCTAGACACTTCCTAAATGCTGATCAACCTAATTCGGGTTTTTACATAATTGGAACGACATCATTCGTCCTCGGAATCGAAACGCTACAGACGGAGCGGTCAGCACGTCTTGACCTTTAGCCTAGGCTCGTGCCCCCCGGCCTTTATAGCAGAGAGCGTTACACATAACGTCAACCTCCTCGTAGCCGCGTCTCGCTGCATCGATCATCGAAGGCCAGGGGGAAGAGACGCGTTAAGCCCAGGTGTGCGCACCGCTCGTGGCTCGGGTGCGACATGGGGCAACGACAGTAGCGGAATCAGCAGCAACGGAAAGACGAGGCCCTAGCGACTCACCGGCGCCTGCCGGAGACGCGCCTCGCGGCCGCTCGGGTTACGAGCGCCGTTTGCAACAGGAGAGAGGAGGGGGCGAGGAGACACGCACAGTGGCGTACGGAACACGCAGACGCACGAACGGCCGCAGCGCCACAGGAGTCAGAGGTGTGTTGTGCGGACGGCACTCTTGGGCACGTGGCCCGCGGCAGCCGTGACAAGCGCACCGAAGGTGCTTCTCAAACAGAGTCGGGGGGCCACCGCTTCAAATATCCTGGCGCCGGCGGTCGCTCCCTCTTGCCCGCGCCAACGCGGCCGCCATCGTGCGTACAGTGCGTGGAGGTGCGTAGCGCGCGCGTGCCAGCGTGTGTAACAACCGCCCCTGACATGGATGGGCCACTCGGCCACGCGCCTGCCAGGTGTGTCGGACATGCGGGCCCTGGTTGTCGCCGTGTGCCTCTACCTCAACCAGGTCGCATTGGCCAGCATAGGGTAAGCCGCCCCGTCCTGGACGCAGCCCTCGGCGCCCGCTGTCCACTCGTTTCCTTGCCCCTTTACCCAGGCTAATTCCTTTTTCTTTCAGGGCACTGTCTTGCAGATGGACACTTGTAGATTTCGCTATTACCTTTTACTTTTTTTCGCGAACCAGCGCCCCGATCAGCTAGTTGCGTTTGTCTATTGTTGATTGTAATATCCGATAACAATTGGTCTGTCTTCAAGATCAACGGGCTTTGACTTTCAATGATCGTCCCCTTACGTGTTCTTACAAGCCGTGTCCTCCAATTACGCCTTGGCGAAACGCACACGCTTATGAGAACGCACGAAAACGAGTGTTATGAGTTTTCCAGTCGCTGAGGGGTTTATTTAATTTTCAGTTATTTCATGCCTGCAATACCCTTTCGGTCATTACAACGGGGAGATAGAAATTAGCAAGAAAACAACAATCAAGCATTTAAAACACGATAAAACGCAGCAACAGAGGTGGATTGAACACAATCTGGAGACAGAAAATTCCAGCCATCGGTTGTTCACACAGCTTCTTAAAGAAAACTTATTCTGAAAGTATGCTCCCGTCTTTGGGGTATATGTATTTGTGGGTGTTGCACATATTGATGACGATATACGCCAGTTGGGGATGATGAAAGCTGTAATAAAAATTTAAGTCTGCGATTTTTCTCTGGGTCCGGAAGTGTTCTCTCTGCAGCGTGCTCTTACTTTCCGTCACGCTATGCCTTCTATAATAATTGCCAAGAACAAATCGGGCTGTCCTATTCTGTAAATTTTTTTTCCTGTTTGTAATCTGGCAATGAATCGAGAAGTCTATAGTTGATATAAGGTGATAGATTATAAATCTGTAGATGCTGATGACCTATAGGTAATCAATTTTTGCATTTTTACTGTGCGCCCTAAAATCCGTTACCGATCTTCAAAGGTAACAGATATTAAACGTCGGGGTTGAGTTTCTGAGTTGTATAATCTGTTTTCTTGCCTTCAGGGCTGTGAAGCACGTCGTCTTCAACTCTTTGCTGTTTCATGCAGCTCTGGTACATTGCTGTTAAAAACTTACTAAAAACTTCGGCGTCACAACACGTGAGAATACTTTTGCGAGTGCACTGCTCCGTTCACATGTCGAGAACTTTATCCTCCACGGTACAATAAGACCGGTGCACATTGGTCCGTGACATCATCAATGTGCGGAATATTTGAATTATCGTCCTGGCACTTTTAGGGACGGTTTTGCATAGGGCTCGCTGTCAGCCATTATGCGACGGTTTCACAAACACTATAGGGGCATAGGACTTCGTATGTGCTGCTCCTATAGTGAACATGTTTTGTTCTAGGCGCACTGAGCATTCGAGCAGAATCCAGATGAAACTTTTGGCGTGGACAAAGGCAATCAGCCTACAAACACCCGGTTTATGCCTTGACTGTATACAAAGACAGCCTGTAGTAAATCGCCATTGTCCAAGTACTTACTCGGTTCTATTTCACATTTGCGTTCCAGGGTCTTGTCAAGGTCAAAGACCATCGTGCTAGACCCCGACCACGAGGTCTCCCAGCGCGAGTTCTGTCGCCAGCACAGGAGAGACCCGACCATGAGGCGCTTCTGCGCCTCCGAGCCGGCCGTCATCCACACCATCGTGCACGGCATGCGAACCACTGTGAACACCTGCCAGGCGCTATTCGAGTGGGACCGCTGGCAGTGCGACCTGCTCCAGGATCGCAAGCATCTACTTAGGAAAGGTACGCTGCGCGTGGCAAACATATCAATTTGAATCATGCATTCATTGGACTTTTTTTCGCCCAGAAAACAGGGTTAAGCATAGTTTTCTTTCATTAAATTTCTAGCCTTGTGCGGGGTCAAGTGGAGAGAGCTCCCATGCAGTGGTCGTTTAACAGGGTCCCAGACAACATCAAACGTCCTGAGGACGTCCTCAGATGGTCAAAACGCCCACACTGTAACGCATCAACGGCCCTGATAGTAATGAAATAATTAAAGAAATAAATGGTTTATTGGTTTATTGAGGTTTAACATCCCAAAGCAACTCAGGCTATGAGGGACGCCGTAGTGGAGGTCTGCGGAAATTTCGACCACCTGGGGTTCTTTAACGTGCACTGACATCGCATAGTACACGGTACTCAAGAATTTCGCCTCCATCGAAATTCAGCCGCCGCGGCCGGGATCGAACCCTCGTCTTTCGGGCCAGCAGCCGAGCGCCGTAACCGCTGAGCCACCGCGTCTAGAACAGGATATTCTGAATACCTTCGAGTGCATCCATGGCTAAATGTTCTCTTGATGATGTCCTAAGTTTGTACTTCGCTGGATGACTCAAGAATGAAAATTCCTCGACTGTCCTACAATCATTCTATCGCAGAGCAATATTATGGAATTGATCTGAGATCAAAGCAGCTTTAAATCTCACTCGGCTCTCATTACTTGAAAACTTATAAACCTGGTCTTATGTGTCGCATACTTCTGATGGGGTTGAACTGTTTAGATTTTTGGGTCATTCGCCTTTTCTATTTAGGCAGCAGAATCCAACTCCACTGAACTCTACGGTTCTGGGCATGGTAAACCCGTACTGCACCTCTTCTTTTTGCATATTCTGGTTACTTCTCTTACATTAGCTATGAATGCGGCACTCCTATGAAAAAATGGCGCTTAATACAAATTCTGAAGTAGTACTGAAAAAATCCTCAAACATGATCCTCAAGACATCCTGAGTATGCGCTACGGACGGACAAATAGGTCCCATTTGAGGACAAGTTAGGGACAACCTGAACATCCTGACGTGGGCATCCTGAGGACGTCTTTGCGTTGTCTGAAGAAGTACTGACAGTCTTCTAGCCCCCCCCCCCCCTCCCCCCTCTTCTTCCAGGACCCCTTTCTCCTGCGCATCCCGGGGGATATACATGCACTAAAAAACATCTCACTTCTCTCTGGTCCCTGGACGCAGTGTACCGCGAGACAGCCTTCGTGTACGCCCTGACGGCGGCCGGCGTGGCTCACAGCGTGGCCCAAGGTTGCCGGACGGGCAGGCTCAGCCAGCGGTGCTCGTGCGCCGAGGCCTCCGGGCAGCAGCAGGGCTCCTGGAAGTGGGGCGGCTGCGGCGACAACTACCCGTTCGCGGCCAAGTTCGCCCGGAGGCTCCTGTCCCGGGACTCCCGGAAGAAGAGGCCGCGCACGCTGCGCACACCCGTCGACACGCACAACATCGCCGTGGGAATCAGGGTGGGTGTCAACCCCTTCGTCGACCGTTTGTGGTGTTCAGAGATCAGGGCGGTTGGCCTCACAAAGCGCGTATACAGAGAAGAGGAAGAAGAGAAGATGAGTGGGGGTTGGTGGAAGGAGAGCTGCGGGTAAGGGAAGCAAGCAAATGAGGCAAACAGCTGAGTTAAGGACGAATGACTGCTGCTGAGACATAGAGAGCAGCTTGTACACCCTTCGAATTTTTTAACGGTATCATGCGAGCATCGACCGTTCGCTTGATCAGCACCCTATGACGGATTTGCATCGGCAAACTCGCCGAGAGTTGCCGCATGCGCACAAAGCCGAGGCCGCGGTGGCCGTCGTCTTCTAGGCTGTTCCAAGAGCTGCCCGCAGCCCCCGACCCTTTCCTTCGATCGCAGCGCCGCCGATATTCAGAAGTCACGTGCCGCCGAGCTGCAAACAGCTTTACTCAGCGTTTCTCGAACGAGCCTTGCGATCAATTTTTCGTTTGCTCTTGTTTTGTTTGCAGCTGTAAGCGGATATAGCTGTGGTCCACGATTCTGATAAGCGGAAAATAAAAAATGCCAGATAGTGCGGTAAGCGCAGGAAAGGGTCGGGGGCAGCGCGCCGCTCCAGGAACAGCTAGCCTGGCAGACGACGGCCGCCGCGGCCTGGTCTTCGTGCGCATGCGGCAACTCTCGGCGAGTTTGCCAATTCGTTCCGTCATAGGGAGCTGATCAAGCGGACGGTCGACGCTCGCGTGATACCGTTAAAAAATTGGAGATGTGTACAAGCAAGAGAATGGCGACCGAGCTGGGCAGAGTGAAGCGCATCTTATTACAGATGTTAGAAAACAAACGGATTTCACCAAGTTGTTCATTAATTATACTCTTGACAATTCCGTGGAAAGTTGTGCGGCTGAAATAGATGGCGGTTGTTGAAGCCGAGCCAGCCAGCTGCATGCTATGTGGCCTACGTATCTCAAGCGAGTCCTTCGCAAACTGTTTTGTTTGGGCATATGGAGCACTGAGAAGATATTGGGCGCCTGTATAGGCAAACATATTGATTGATCGTAAAACATTTTATTCGTCGGAAAGAGCTTGGTGCTAAGAGGTCTTCCGCAAAAAGATCGCTGAAATCGAGAGGCGAGTCGAGGAAGATGCACTTACACTGCTAACTCAACAATAGGCATACATGGCGTTATTTTGAGCGATTTTGCGGCGTTACTGTTAACCTGAGTTGGGTAGTTATTTCTGCAGTGAGACACAACTCCAGAACGAAGTGGCAGATGCCTCTGAAAGCAGGCCCTCTGGCCAATGGCGTGGACTGATTTTCATGGCGCTGCGGTTACTCCGATTAAACTGTGGTTATTCCGCATTCATTTGTCTCCGCGTCTGATTTCGCACTATCCGGCCTAACGCTATCGGTCAAGGGGGAAAGGAAAGAATAGGCCAAGGGGGAGAATCAGTTCACGCCATTGGCTGGAGAGGTTCCTCTGCGGGGCATTTGCCGCTTCGTTCTTAAGTTATATCCGACTATATAGGTCTTTTACGTAACACTCCAACGTGGCTTTACTGCGCAGCGTATCTTTGTCGTCAACCGGGTATTTTAAAGCCTTCTTCAGAAGTGCTTTTATGAATGGCCAGGGCACGTTCACGCGCACCGTCGCAGACGTTGAGGCGCGGTATCCGACCCGTCTGCAAGTGCCACGGCGTTTCCGGTTCCTGCTCGGCGAAGACCTGCTGGCGGGAGCTGGCGCCCTTTCCCGAGGTGGCCGTCAGGCTGAAGCGCAAGTACGCCAACGCCGTCAAGGCCGAGATCGAGAACAAGCCGGGATTCGCCGCCACGGACGTCCTGGTTAAGCCCCGCAAGGTTTTGGTCGGCACGTCGGGCACGACGCAGAGGCCCAAGTGGCTGGCTGCCGTCACGGCTGAGCTGCGGAGGCTCGGAAGGGACAAGCTAGTCTTCCTCGAAGAGTCTCCGTCCTTCTGCGAACCGAACGTGCTGACGACGGGCATGGAAGGCCGCCGCTGCCGGGATCAGCAACACTGCAGCGAGGTCTGCTGTGACCGCGGGCACCGCAACTTTACCTTAGTCGTGTACGAGAGGTGCCAGTGCCGCATGGTGTGGTGCTGCACGCTGGAGTGCAACATCTGCGAGAACGTCACGACCGCGTACTCTTGCCTGTGACGTCAGGCTGCTTGTTTTGACTCGCCTTGGCTTTGCCACAGAGCACTCGAGAACCTAGATGTGATGATGATGATGTGATCTAATGTAATGTTAAGGCAGAGCTATTGGTTATGACGACATGAAATTGTGAGGACCTATACCTGTTGTTATTTTCCATTTTGAGTTGGGTTGTCAGAGGCACTGCGAAGGTAGTGTTTAATTTTTGGGCGTTTACTACAACAGTCATCTACCTCTCGCCTTTTGCGGTGTCTGACTACACGTTAACTGAGCTGGTTGCAAATACAACGGCCGCCTGAAATAGTGAGCGGATAGCGATCATCGCTTTCCGATATACCGTGCTCGTCTAGGCAGTTAGTTTCTTGCAACAACTATGGAGTAACGTACTGTCGCGAGCGAAAAATATTAGCACAGATCATTGGCGATCACAATTCGTATATCTCACCACGCGGCGCTGCGGTACGCAGACCTGCCTAACGGGCCATTTCCATGTTTGCAGCAGAGGGGGGGACGGCAGGAAGTAAGCTTTATCAAGCGTGCACCGCCCGAGCGTCGAAGTGCCGACCCTACATGACTGCGCTTGCGGCATTTATTTTGGCTCGGTTATCATGAGCAAAGATGGCTTCTTTTTATTACCGTTTTTTTATGTCCGCGATGGTTGGCAAAAGGAACTCGCGGGAACAATAGTTGATAGCGCTGCTTTTAGCCAGTAATTTTGCTGCCCGTGGCAGTCCGCTGAACCCCCCTAATACTGTAGAATGGAAACGGCCCGGCACTCTCGTTATCAGCCTCTTCGCCACCCGCAGCGCCACGCATTGTCATTCCGGCGCTCTCATGGAGGAAGGAAAACTAAGGAGAGGCCCTTCGTATTCCCAACGCATTGACGAGAATGTGGCGGAAGTGACGTCAAAATTTAGGCTTAAAAAGTTGGGCCACTAGCAACGTTGTCGTTGTTGCTAAGAAAACTCGGGCCACTAGCAACGGCGTACGGCGTCGTTAGCGTCGTTGTTGCTAGGGGCCCGAGTGTTTCTCGGTGGCGGTGGACGGGCTTTCGGCACGGTGTGTTCGGCCTTGCGTGTTAAAGTCTATATGCCTGGCGTCGTGACGTTACGCACGCATCTAAGATTGCTTTTAAATGCAGCAAATAACCGCTCATTTGATATTTTGTTCGCCAAACTTGGTGTCGTTACGCGGAGCGATCGATGCATTGAAATGAATCTCGCGAAAAGGTGGCACTCCGGAACCGCGCTTCGACACGCGAAAAAGCGTTGATTGTTTTTATCAGCGAACTTTCGCACCTCACCAAGCAGCACAGAAACATGAAGCCGCTCTCGGCGATGCTGAGCTGCGTTTCGAAGGCCACACGGCGGGTGTAGCCCGAGGAGGATGGTGAGTGAGCTATAAGCTGCGCGCAATGTCAAGCGGCGCTCAATGTCGTCTTTCTTCGCCTGGCGTCGGAAAAGGTTCACCGCACCTGTGCGCCGGTCTGTGTCCAGGTGCGTGTTTACGGGGAGGGAGGTGTAGGAGTGTAGCGGCGAGCGGCGCGGTTTTTTTTATACCTTTCTTTTAAGAAGCGCTTGCGAGCCGCGCGCGATCCCTGCCCCGTAGCTGGGTGGAGAAGCAAGATAGTGAGGAAAGCCGAGCCAACTTCCGGTTGCGGGGCGGCTTCACAAAAAGTGACGTCAGGGCCTCTCCTGAGTTCTTTCCTTCCTCCATGGGCGCTCTGGTGTTCCGTCACGTGTGCTAATCTTTTTTACCCGCGACTGTACACACTGCCGCAACCAGTGTTACGTGCAACCGACCAACCGGTGACGCGCATTATGCGCTGATGATTGGTGAAAGAGCAGGTGGAGCGTATTGCATCCCTTTTTATTCTTTTTTTTTGTTCGAGAGTATGTTGGTGACGAAATGTACTTCGGAGTCCGTTACGTAAATGCTGAACTTTCGCTCTGACTGCCGCCATTGTGTTGCATGTAATATCGAGCGCGACTGTACACGTTCTTTTTGGTGGCGTAACGGTAGGGGTTCACTTAGCCACGTTGGGCTTATATCTCCTTTGAACCCATTGCATTTTCTAGAGACACCTTTAGCAACAAAGTTAGGGCACTACTGCTGGACAATAGAAGCCTTGTGCACGCGCTTTGCTGCATAGTTCGCCTCGTCACAACGTTTCAACGCAGACAGCGGGATCAGCATTGCCTGCAGGGAATAGTATCGCAGAAACGGTCAGCTGAGAAGGTCTCGTTGTATGGCGTTTTATGCGAGTTGAAGCACCGCATTGTTGGGGCCCTTTAGCAATTTGAATTATTCTTCAATGAAAGGGAGCAATAAACTTCGCACTGTTCAGTGATTTTACCGGCGTCTCGAGAGCGGCCGTTTGTAAATAGAGAGTGTTCTCTGGTCTTTTGGGAGCGTCATATGATTCCTCCAAGCAGCGCTAGAGCTGGACTCCATCGCTGTTGGAATTTATTTCACTTTGGCGCATCTACCTCTCCGCTTCAAGCTCATGTATGTAGGTGTCGGGAGCAGTGCGCGCTCTTGGGATAGCCGATGTGGTCTGGGGAACAAACTTCAATATTTGCTGGTCCAAGAGCGGGCAGAATATTTTTATACTTTATGTCCTTTTTTTTTTTGACGTGTTACTTTGTCAATCTGACGTGCTACCACGGTGTTTAGTAACACACAAAGGCCCGCAAGTGTCTAGATCACGTCCGCACGAGGCGCCTCCTTTGGTTTAGTGCCGTTTTTGTTTATAACGGCAAGGTTTTCTTCTCATGAAACTTTTTGGTGTTTTTTTTTTAATTTTGACTCTTTCTTGACTGTAGCTTCAAGTGGCAGTTCCGTTTTTTTTTCTTGCTTTCTTTTTTCAAAAACAAATGAGCTTCAGACAACCATCGAACGATAGTGGGCTATCGTAAATGCTCACGCCATGCTAGAGAACAATGTAGCCCTTGTTGTGCTTGTTTTACGCAGTTTCCGGTGAAACAATCATGATTTGTCGCTTGTCTCCTCCAATTTTGTCGTCTTCTATACATATTTCTAGGCTTTCAGAGGCTCTCTGCTGCTGTGAATTGCAATGCTGGTCAACCTCGGAAGCTGAGTGTGTAGTTTTCGTTCGCTGTACTAACCTCGTCGGCCTACATACTTAACTTATGCATAAATATCAGCACTGAAAGGGACTATAAATATCGATACAAAATAAATCTATATGGATAGGTTACGTGATCGAAGGATGTCAAATATTTCGAGTACATGAATAACCGGGCAAGATAGAGAAAATATTGTAAATATCGTGTAAGCTCGGTGACTGATTCTCAATGCGCTTTTCTGCACTGTATGAGCCATGACAATATTGAAATGCCCAAAATTGATAGGTTGTGTTTGTGTCTCGTGAATTGTTCAAGATGAAAACATCTGAAGTGTGATATAGGACTAGGAACTACTGTATGAGTGACAATTTTGAGATGTGGCTTGAAGCAGTTTTTATGGAGCGATGTATAAATAATGGAGTGCGAAACATGAAAATATCAAAATGACAGGGACACTGGGGTGTCATCACATGCGGCAGGTCAAATCATGGGGCTCGGTCATTACGCCACACTTTGCTCTCTTCCATGAGATTGAACGACAGCTTTCCACGGTGATTAGGCGGGGAAATCACTTAGAGCATTAAGGAAGGAAAGCTTAGGAGACGCCTTCGCTACCCGAGCTGCACGCTAAAAAGTGTGCCGGAAGTCATGTGTTTTCGCAGTGGCCTAGCCAATAGTTTTAAAAAATGTGACGTAACGGTCTCTCCTAAATTATTTACTTCCTCCATGATTAAGAGGACCCGATTATTTAACTGCATTGTTGAAATGAAATATTCAGGAGTTGATAATAAGGGAGTAATTACTCATTGGCATCCACCCAAGCGCAGCCATACGGCTACAAAGGAAAGCTATACAGCTTTCTCAGAAACTTCGCAGTTAAAGAAAAATTCGTCCTGGTCCGGGGTTCGAATCCGGGGGTGGATGCCAATGAGTAATTACTCCCTTATTACAAATTTACTCCACCTTGGGGGATTCCCCTAAACATTTGGTCATTCAGGAGTTGAGTTTATCACTCCCTATTAGGCCAGCCCTTATTCACAGTAAAACGCCTGACAGAGACAATATTAAGCCTTTCTATAAATGGGGTATATTTCATTAAGTTTTTTAATTTGTTCGTAGGGCACGGGAAGCATAAATGTTATGAATGTGGACGTAGACCGCACGAAATCGCAGTTCATGTTACGAAGTCATACTCGTGCTCAGCTGAATAATAATAAAATATGCTACCACAGCTGCTGAGAAGCAAATTAAGTGTGAAGGCGCTATCTACAATTCGTTCCACATCCTGCAGAACACCATGTTTTTATCGAAACTTATTTTGGGATTCATTTCTCAAGTCATTGTCCAGAAATTTATCGTTACTATACGTTGTGTCATTGTGCTGAGCTGTTTATGTGCGCATTTCCTCCAGGAAAGGTTAACATATGGCATCGCAAATGCAATAAAGTCATCTTTGTTGAATAGTGTGTGTACTTCGGCGAGTCGTTTGTAAATGAATGAATGAGTCTGATATTTAAGCACGTGCGTGGTTTTGCGATCTTTGCTTTGTCTGAGGCAATAAAAATAAGATACTTGTATGAAAGACAAATTACAATAAAGGAAGCGTTTCCTTTGTATTGCTTTTCAACTGCAGTGCAGACAAGTTGCATGTAAGTATATATACTAAATTATATTTCCTTCAGTTCGGTTCAAAGCGACTGCAAACTAAGGAACAACATTTATATTTCAATACACCTAAATAACTAAGGGCTTTTCACTTTAAAAAGCAATTCAGAGCATTATACGGCTCCCGAATAATCAAAAGACAACAAAAAGCTTTGTTCGGCCTTGTTGGTTCGCGTGTCTTCTGAACATAGCGCAGTAAAGGCAACGGCAACACAGCTGGCGCTATCTTCAAACTCTAGTTCGGACGAAGTCACACGAGGATTATATAGCAAACGGACAACCACGATCAGTCAGTGAGCAGGCGCATACATTGAAACGCCCAGTCTAGATGTGCTACACGTGGAAGACCAAAAACACATGACGGGAAAACAAAAAAGAAGGAAAAAGATCAGAAAGAGAGACAAGGAGTAACTGTTGCTCGGCAGAGTTAAAAAAATTCTAAGGGCGATTACGATATTCCCTAATGCGAAATTCGAGAGCAGATTGTGTAGGTGTATCAGGCTCTGTAGGCCATCGTTTTGCTTTGCTGGGTCGTAGGCACGTCTGGCGACGATATTAGTTCGATGATGGTATTGGTTGATGAAGGTCATGATGTGCAATGTACAGCGCGCGAGAATGTGTATATTAGTCCGATAGCAGTGTTATTTGAAGGAGACGACGACGGGCAATGAATAGCGCGAGTGTGTGTTGTATGTAGTTATGCACGAGGCGTGGTCGGCTGCGGCGATAGAATACAGTCCTCTCGTGCAGTGGCCAGTGAAGCTAATCTGTTCGCGCCGCCATGGGTTCGAATCCCAGTAGCGGCTATTTACTTATTTATTTATTTATGGTTTGGCTCGGCCATTCCGACGGCGGCAACGCGGAGTAACCGAGCCAAATATAAAAATATAAACAAGAAAGGTCTAAAGACCAACGATCAAAATGGCAATAAGGCAAGGAAAATCGTAAAAACAAAAACAAGTTAAAAGCTATAAACATTAACAAATTAATATGATGTGGCTTAAAAGCTAATGAAAAGGGTTTAAAATTGCGAAGTATGTGAATAGCAAAATGGTCTTAAAGCCAACAGAAACACGGAAAGAGCTGAAATTTTATGGCTAAATGTGCTGAAGAGAAAATAAATTTTAAACCTTTGAAAATTCATTAAAAATTCGGGCACAACAGAACTGGACAATGTAAGGGATACCAAATGCATTTGCTTCAGTTTATGCCCTGATGTGATGTAGTTGATGGTTATTGTGTGGTGTAATTTTTATTGACAGTAATTTTTTTGTGCTCACTCCTGCTTGGGGTCATGCGACTCTGCAGTATTGTTAATAAATAAATAAATAAAAATGTGCAGGATTGTTAACCAACTCTACATTCAGTCTTGCTTTCATGTAAATTAATGGAAGGTTAATGGAAGGAATTGATTAATTTTGTGCTTTTTTTCTTTCAATGGCATCAATATTTTTCGCTTAGTCTCGTATGCTTTTCGCCGCCACGGTGGCTGAGTGGTTATGGTGCTCGGCTGCTGACCCGAAAGACGCGGGTTTGCTCCCGACCATGGCGGTTGCATCTCGATGGAGGCAAAATGCTATAGAGGTCTAGGTACTGTGCGACGTCACTGCACGTTAAATAACCCCAGGTGGTCGAAATTATCCGGAGCCCTCCACTGCGGCGTCCCTCGTAATCTTGAGTATATTTCGTAATCTTAAACCCCATTAGCCAAACCTAACCAATCATATGCTTTGCAGTGGTCGGTAAGGTTGCTTCCGAATTTGTTTCCTGATTGCTTCCTGGTTTCTTGCTGATTTGAAAACTAATCAGGAAGCAACCTTGCCGACTATTGCAAAGCATGTGAGACTATAAGTGAATGAAAAGACGCCATGTGAAGATAGAGAACACAGAACTCAATACAGAAATTAAAGATAAAACAGAGCGCGAAGTCATCATCATCATCATCAGCCTGACTACACCCACTGCAGGGCAAAGGCCTCTCCCATGTCTCTCCCATTAACCCTGTCCTTTGTCAGTTGCCGCCACTGTATCCCCGCAAACTTCTTAATCTCATCCGCCCACCTAACTTTCTGCCGTCCCCTGCTACGTTTGCTTTCTCTTGGAATCCACTCCGTTACCCTTAAGGACCAGCGGTTATCTTGCCTTCGCATAACATGTCCTGCCCAAGCCCATTTTTTCCTCTTGATTTCAACTAAGATGTCACTGAGGCATATTTTATTAGAAATACCAAAGTGTCAGCACATCTTCCAACAATTTACATGACAGCGAGTTTGAATTTCTGGACGGTTATCTGTAGGGGTGTTTAATTATTCTGCGCGTTCGGTTTTCCTTACGCTGTCTAAGTCTGTTGTGTCCGAATTTTTAACGGTTTGAAATTTCTTTCAAAGCTAAAAGTTTCAGTTTTTCTGTGTTTTTGTTGGTTTTAGATCACCCTTTTTTCTTTGTTCTTTTCATTCCCTCTTAAACCACAAATTTGTTGTGTGTAGGACTTATACACTACTGTTTTTATTTTTAGCATATCCATTGCTACCGGCTTTAGCTTTTAACTTGTTTTTAGACTTTTACTTACCTTATTGCCGCATTGATTGTTGGCCTTCAGATATTTCAGGTTGACCTTTTTCTGGACACCTCGTAACTCTGCAATGCAACAGTGACTCATCTTCTTGGACCAGCAAGTCTGGATCCTCCAGCTAGTCCACAAGTCAGCCGCCGTTAGCGGAGCCCTGGACTAAGGGTCCCGACCAACCGGCTCCTGCGAATTACACTATTCTAATTAAAAGTTTTCTCTCTATCTCTGGTCTTTTCTCCTCTTCTTCTTCTTCCTCGTGTAGTACCTCTTGACTGTGCGTTCCATTCTATACGCATTCGCACTGACTGATTGTGGTTGCGCGGTTCTTATATAACCCTCGCGTGACTTCCCCTGAAATGAAGTTGAAATTTTGCACCAGTTCCTTCTGCTGTGTCACGGCCGCTCGATCTTCAACCGGCCGTGATCTTCGAGTGGTTGTCGTCCTTATATTTTGCGCTATGCATGTTTACAAGAAGAAAGATACGAAAGATATACGAAAGTTACGAAACTACCAAAGATACCGGGAGAAACGAACAAGATACATGCGGTTTTATAACGCATGATAGTATAGTATAAATGCAGTGATGGGTGAATAACGTGGTAAATGAGGCAGGTAACGCAAAATGTTCGTACATACCTTGTGCTCCCGGTCCCTGCTGAACCAGCAGTTGGATCGACTGCAAGTGGACGTCGTAACACGCGTTTCCTTTTGAGGTAATCAATATTAATTTTGCTATGGCGTTCGCAGTGAGATTCTCTACTTTGAAAATAATGATTTCGGGTGAAACTATGCACGCGTGCCATCCTTTATTACACAGCGGATATATATGTATACTTAATATACGCGGCCGCCACGGTGGCTAAGTGGTTGTGCTCGGCTGCTGACCCGAAAGACGCGGGTTCGATCCCGGCCGGGGCGGTCGAATTAAGATGCAGGCGAAATTGTAGAGGCCCGTGTACTGTGCGATGTCAGTGCACGTTAAGAACCTCAGGTGGTCGAAATTATCCGGAGCCCTTCACTACGGCGTCCCTCATAGCCTGAGTCGCTTTGGGACGCTAAACCCCATACGCATTATATACGCGAATCTACGGTGTCAACAAAATCTTGAAACTCGTTTTGTACGAAGACTGTCTTCCTGAGAAGTGTATTTCCAGGAATCAGAAGTGACTCTCCTAATCTTCAAGCTTTTATTTACTGATCAAGTGTAGGATAAATGCCACGCTTCAGTAGCAAGATTTCTAATCGTTATATTATGCGATTAGCTTCGAGCGTCGTAATGCTCCGTCGTACTTACGTTGTCACGCTGTGCTGGCCATTTCTGCGACAGGAGGCGATATAGAGTTGCACGTAAGTATAAGCCTTTAATGGCTCATGCTCGCGGTGTTTGTCCATGCTCCCGGTGTCCGTCCGTGCGCTCGAGTTGTGCCAACTGAGGCCTCTCCTCCGCGCAGCGGCGCAAGCTACTCCCCTCCTTAGCAACCGGTGCTCCGATTGGGGGCGCAGCTGTGCATAGCAACCGTGACGTCACACACTAGCGGTATAACAAGCGCGCGCGCGTCGGCGGTGGCAGCTGCACCGCCGCTCCTTCGCCGGACTCGTTGCAGTCGAGTGAGTGAGACGCATGGCTCCGAAGCGGCCCAGTGATTCCGCGCCAAGCAGTTTGGGGAAGCGGCAGTGGGTTGACCACAAGGCTTTCGCCAAGCACACTTTAGAATTTCCCAAGTGCCTTCGGCAATTTTTTCATTGCTCCTTTCATTAAGTTAAGTTCGAAGTGATATCAAAGTAAGGAACAGCAGGCTATAGATGTGTTATGCAACACCTGATCAACGCGTGTGTTTATCATAACCTGTAGCAAGTATCGACGTCGAGTGTATACTACTATAGTTCGATACAACTCAAGAACGAAGCGCCAGATCCCCCTCAAAGAACACCCTCCAGCCAATGGCGTCGACTGATTTTAATAACACCATGGTTAATCCGATTAAGCGGTGTTATTTCCCACTAATCTGCCTCCCTCTGCAATTTCGCCTTAAAGCTGGTACAACGGGATCGGTCAAGGGGGAGAGGGGGAGAATTGCTCAAGGGGGAGAGGGGGAGAATTGCTCAAGGGGGAGGATCGGTCGACGCCATTGGCTGGAGGGGTTCCTTTGAGGGACAATTACCGCGTATTTCTTGAGTTGTATTTGACTTCCGTGGTGCACTAAAGGGACGTATACAACTAAAGATCGATGCAGCAAATGTCCTTCAGTCAAAGTATACCTCCTCCGACCAATGGCATCGCCCTACTGTCATGACGTCGCAGCCAACCTCACTGCACCCGCTATAATGTGCACATTCACAGCGGCCGGGACACGTGCAAAGTCATGACGATAGGTCAGCGGCGTTAGTTTCAGGGCCTAGTTTGATTGAGAGACATTTACCGCTTCGTTCTTGAATTTTTGCCCGTCCAGGCTTACACGAGCGTGTAGCTGGTGTACACATCACGAAGACTGAAAATTTACGAGTGTCGGGTGACACTAAAAGCCATATTCAAAGCACAGTGATTGCATGTTATACCACAGATAAATTCGATCCCGCTGTGACGGCTGCGATATTCTGCTTTTCTGAGCGCTAGAACGCAGGTTATATGCCCTCCGAGGCCGCCGTATTTCGATAGAGACGAAAGCCAGATGTATAATACTCATCCGCTGCGATTTTGGTGCAGCCTATCGCACGGTTTCGAAACGTGGCCATTAAACATAATTCGACACATTCTAAAAGGCTGAAATTTATGGCAACATCTGCTGCCAATGTTACTTGCGCAGAGGCATGCAACAGTCAGTGGTAATAAGGTTGTAACGACTCCAGCGACCTCTGGCGACGACCCCAGATACGGGCTGGCCGCAGGCGCAGGTTTCTCGCAGGTGGCTTCTTGCATGAGCAGTGCACGATTTCAAGCCTGAAAACCTACATGCACGACACTTAAAGTGGACTGCCGACCTTTTATCTCTGCGCACTCAGAAATCACTTGCCTTAGCTTGAGTTCGCCGAATGGACTCGATCGAACTGCTCGAGTGCTTTAATGGCTTGATATCAAAGACAAAAGAAAAGACAGGAGAGACCGCACACGACTGCTAGCGGTTAACATTTAAGGCGTACATCCTCCTTCAGGCATGACGATATGCCTGTAACAAAAATACTGCACCGTAAATAATCGCACAGTCTGTAATACACCCTTTTTTGGCGCTCTCACAGATTTATACATGAAGCTTTTGACCCATACCCAACGATTAATAAGTTGATCACCAAATGCTTGAGGTATATAAACGAGATTTAAAAGACATAATCTGGCTTGCTTTCCGCGACCACATACTACATTTATTCTGTTTCAGTTCGCTGAGAAGCATCAACTTTTATCTTGCTCAAAATCTTTGTGTATGCTAAGTGTAACAACGGTATTTTTCGTGAATAACTTAGCAGCGTTTTAAATGGTTTAAACTCGACGAACTGTATGCACGAATAAGTATAAGAAGAAGGGAAAAAGAAAAAGCGCACGTCTTTAATCATCAGGGAGCCTTTTAATTGTTTCGACTATTACTATTGTAGAACACAGTTTTAGATGACGCTTAGTTTCATCGCGTGTGTTTAGCCATCATGACGTGAAAAGGGTGTTTCAAGGGGACGAGCTTTGCTCCTAACGAAACCAAACTTGCCCTCTGCCAACAGGCAGGAGCAGCTGTAATAACGAAGTTGAAGGGGCCCTGGAGATTACTTCGTTATAACCGAAGCTTCGTTACAGCCCGTGTTCACCAAGCTTCCAAGGGTAACCGTCATTATTTCGTTATATCCATTATTTCGGCATAAACCGTTTCGTTATAACGAGGTTCTACTATATTGATTCGCATGCAGCCAAAACACGAATTTTTCGGGTCAAAGCCCACTTCTTGCAGAATTGTTTTCAAGTAGGTGAGGATTCCAGTACGCTCACGTGATGCACTGTGGTAACTCTATAGTACCCTGCACCCATTTAAGGAATGCCTTCCGAGTTGCTAATTGACTGTCCCAAAATATTTCTGCCTTTGCCATAAAAAAAAAGTCGGTGGGTTCGAGCTGTCGTAAAGAGAGCCCTCAGCAAAAAGGAACTCATCGCCAACATTGCATCAGTCCTGTATCGTTGTATCAGCGCATGTTCATCGTATCAACTGCGCTACAGCCAACGACCTGCTTGAAGGCTATAAGGCAGCTGCAAGATTAAAAGGATCCTTTCGCGATTATGGCAATCTACGCCTGTCACGTACGCCGAAATGCTGAGAGTGCAAGCGGTATGAAGTAAGTGAAGGTGAACTGCGAGATATGAAGGACGCTTTTTTGCTAGAAAATATATTTTTGTCTTTGGCTTTTAATACTCAGTGAAAAAAACAAAAAAAACTGCCTTTGCATATTCGGAAATGAGTGCTACATTGTGAAAACAAAAACAAAAAAGCAGAGTAGTGAATGTACCGGTTAAAAAAAGAAGCGGATAAGTAGGCGAGTGGGTCATAAGTGGAAACTTCGATTTTTATTTCTCAAATTTTGAAATAAATAATTCCCGAGAACGAAATGCCCCAAGTACACAGTTTGTGCACAGAGGAATGCGTTGAGCGTCTGTGTCGCCTTCCGGGGCGAGAAGCATTGTAAACACGTTCAACTTTTGGGCCAAGTTATCGCCACTTTTTAATGCTGCGCGTACTGCGTTTCGTTCGTCTGAACACGCATGAAACCTGTGAAATGGTCGCGAGGTACACCGTAACGTTGTGTTCCGGTTCAGTGCGGGCCGCCTGGACTTGAATTTCAACGTGGACCAAAATTTGCGTGCACAAATAATTACGCTTATCGCTTCCATTCAATTGCTGTCGCATTAGCCCGAATTTGAGCATCCTTTTTTTTTTATCTTGAACTTTTGCCACAAAGATGCGGTCGACTGTAAAGACAACACGTTTGCACACTTATCACAGCAGGCGAAAATCACGCACGGATGCACTTTGGTTGGATTTTCAGCATTGCGCCGGAACTTTCCCTGTAGTACTAAGCAGGACGTCGCTCTCGACAAGAGCGAAAGTACTGAGACGGTACAGGCACGTAGCTGGGATTTTTTTTTTTTTTTGAGGGGTGCCCAAAGTAATTTCCTCCATTCAACAGAGAGAAAGGGGGAGGGGGAAGCTGAATTTTGGAGGAAGATGGCGGACACCTCCCCCGCTCCCCTTTGAATACGTCCTTGAGACAGTCACTAAGACTATCAACCAAGAATCGTTTCTTCTCGACGCCTCAAGGGCTATAAAACACCTTTTCTTCAATGCGTTTTAAATATATGTCGCAGCAGAAACATGTTTATGCAACTCAATAATTAATGTCACCAAAAATGAATACTACAGGCATTCCAACGCTTCTGAACTATTGAACATTTTATTCCTTCATTGCATTTTCAGTACTATAAAGCAGCTAGAACTCAGTACTAAAGCATGCAAAAACGGAAACTTTGTAACTGCTGCCTACTGCATTCTCCTCACCAGAAAGCTTAGATTTTTATTCACTCAAACTGCCGCAATTTTCCTTCCTGCAGTCGTTCTAAGCTGGCCTCAGTTTCATTATTTCTTGGCAAATGAACCCCGTTAGAGTTTCTTTGTCTCTGGCTCAGGCTTGCAAGGCTGAAATGAGGTTAATAAACGCTCCGGTGCCAGTACTGGCGTGCTGTTCTGGCGTTGGTATTTAAAGTAACATTAGTATGAGCAGAAATGTTGTGCTAACTCGCAACCTCGTACACAAGCGCTAGGCCGCCTGAGTCATTCCGTAAGGGCCGCGTAAAAGTTAGCTCTACGTACTGCGATTACAAAATTGTCCTACTCTCCTCGCCAAGAACGCGTAATTGATGCAAGAAGACACGTCACAGCACCGCAGAGATGCACGTCGAAACGGGCCTACGTCAAGCGGGCAGCCATGGAGATAAGGTCTTTCTCCTCCGAGGCCACGGCGGCAGCGAGAGAAACCATTCTCACCGCGGGGCGCGAACGGCGGTCGTCCCTTATTCCGGCCGAGCGAGCGCACGCACGTTTACTACGCGCGCGGACAATTCACTCTTTAATGAGGGCCGTAGGGGTGATCGGGCACATCCCGCGCCCGGACCCCACGGCCGGGCCATTTATCTGTCTGCGAGGCGCGAAGAGTCTCTCGCCTCCCGAAGGTGGGAGAGGGGGACGAGGTGCCAAGAACAAAGAGAAAAGAAAGCGCCCGAGAGAGCGAGGAGAAGGGAAACCCGCGGGGGGGAAAGAAAGAGCAGAAGCGCTGCTTCGAGGAGGGCGTCCATGGACGCAGCCGGCGACCGAGACAGCTTCATAGGCGACCGCTGGCGCCGATGGTGCCAAGTGGGCGTTCCCAAAGGCAAGGCCTCTGGCAGGTATAACTGATGGCTCCGTGCCCCCTTGCGGGGTGGGGTCGCCTCATAAGGGAGAGGAGGCGGACCGCCCTTGTAATCAGGTGCTTCCCCCCCCCCCACACACCCACCCCCCTAAGCGCTCCCTTCCCCACCGCTTTGCGCCGCCACCGCTAACGCCCTTTGCAAATTAATGACCCTCTCCCCCCTCGCGACTCTTTCTCTTTCCTGCCTACAACATTCTCCCTCCCATCTCGATTGAGGAGGAGTGAGGGGGCACTGCAGCGGCGATTACCCCCGGCGTGCACGAAGCAGCAGCACGGCTGTTTGCCACGAGGCACCGCGGCGGCGGCGGCGTCGCCCGCTAATCCCGGCCTAACGCGCGCCGACTTGTTTCCAAGTGCCCCGGCGGACCACACACGCACGCGCGCCTTACCAAGCAGATTCCGGAGAGCAGAGCAAGAAGAAGAAGAGAAAGAGCTGCAAAGGAAGGAGAGAATGAATTGGCTGATTAGGTTCTCGTTTTGTTTCCTTCTTGGGTGCCGATGACTCTTTCCCCGCCCGGAGGATCCCGCGCCCCCTCTGCATCCCCCCTGCGCGTCCAATTCCACCGCCACTGCTTCCTTGCTTGCTCGCCCGACAAGCGTCTCTCTCCCCCCTCATCTCTTGTCTGCCGTCTTGTTGTTGTTGTCGTCTCTATTCGCGCGCGCTCTGCTCACTGCCTGCGTGTCTGACACGGCTGCGAGCAGCTGGCGCGCGATGCTCTCCCTCGGCTCCCCGGACTTTACGACCCGCTTTCGATTGCACCGGCCGAAGCAGCAGCCAGGGGAAATATGGACTAAGCTTCGCCTTATAAGCGCGCCCCGCAGTCCCGTGCTGGGCTGATTGATTGATGAGCCGACGGTGGCCGTGGCTTCAGAAAGGAGACGCCGTTTCACAGGTTTGAGGTGGCGCGCGGTCGACGCGGGGAGTCCAGTCGGACACCGCGCGGTTCGTTGGTTCGAGATGTATAAAAGAGGAGTCGGTGCCTTAGAAAGCTGACCATCTTTGCGGTTGGCCGACTCGCGCCCATATAATCGGACAAGAAGGCGGAATGCTTCGTCGTCGGTTGTAACTCTTCTCTAAGCGTCATCTTTTGAGCCGGGTGCGATACTTGGTGCTTGTATTTCAAAGAATATTTTGCTTCTGTTAGAACCACAAAATGCGAGAAGCGCTGTGCTAATAATGCTTGGACGAGTATTCTTTTGACCACGAGATGCTGGTGGACGGAGCTCAAGGCTCCATAACGCGATCATTGAAAGTACCACACAGGCACGATCCCGCGTCGTCAGTGGTGTGCTGATGAGGAATGAAAACGATGCAGTGGTCATCGAGTCTCTTGATTGTTTCACACCAGCAAGCTGTGAGATCACAGCGCACGCACGATGTACTTCTGTACGAAACATCAGAAATTGGCTTTCTGTATGCAAGACTGGGAGACCACGGTCGCACAATGTCGTTTCAGGGCAAGAGTAGACCGTTGCCCCTGTCTACACAGCGTCACTCATACGGGCGAAATATGGCGCTTCTCACGGGTCGCAAAAAGACGTGTAGGAGGACGTACGAAGCTGCGCTGTGGTCACAGGAAGAAATCCTTCCAGCCCAGCCACTTCCCTGCAGGTCCGATACCAATTAAAAGAGTGGCCAGCTATGTACAGCCTTTGTCAAAAAGGATAGAGGCCGAGGGGTTGGTTCTGGGCTATGCTGTGTCACCAGCTTTTAAAATTTCTTGCGTGCGAGAGGAACTAATGCATGTCGTCACCCCTCCGAAGGTTAGGAGAAACCACGAATGCTGCAGGTGTCATACAACACGGGAACCCAAGGGAATCCGTTGGGCTCTAAACTTTTGACAAACGCTCTGATCACCAACGGTCGCTTGACGCTTTAAGGAAGAGATTTACGCCTACACTATAAACAGGAAGGAGTAAAAAAGGGAGTAAACTGACCTCTGATTTACTCCCTGTTATTAAAGGGAGCGCGCTAGAGGACAACTTACTCTCTTTCTACTTCCATGTAGGCTTATTGGTGTTTAGAGTGTCGATGTCGATTTCACGCGGCTTGCGGAGTGAAGCCGAGAGTACATGGTTGGTCAGACGACAAAATTTAACTTGGACTAAACCGAGAACACACCACACACAATACTTTACAAAACAACATCTTTATAATGCACATAAGGTTAAAAAAAAAAACATTGTTTTCGATGGCACTGAAGGCACGCTGGTGGTAAACAAACAGTCGCATGGTGCGCGTGGTCAAAAAAAAAAAAGCAAAGAAATGCTAATGTTGTGGAACAAAATAAGTTAAGTCTGCAAATAAGCTTCTAAAAAGGTCGCCGCTAGTTCGCACCCGGTCACGAACACGGATGCCCAAACACTTCCGGCTCTTCTCTCGCCGCTATGGCGAGGCGGCGAACCCGGGACAACATGTGAATGCAAAGTGCAAGAACGACTGCAGTGATCGCACTCTACAACGTCATGAAGAAAATATGATGGTCACTATGTATCTCCAGCTTACGCTTCTCATGTGGAAAACACGGGTTCTGTACGTGCTTTTACTTTGCGTACAAACTATCGCGCTTTTCTGGAGGCTAACTACAGGTAACATCTTGAGAAAAAACAGCGCTTGCAGACAAAGGACCAGAACAAGAAGGACACACAACTGCGCTGACTAACAACTTTTATTTCGGCTTTTCCTGCACTTTTTATGCTTGTCTGTTCATCTTTGTCACCTTTCATCGTCATTCGTTTAGCCGTGTTGGTTGTTGGCTTCTTCGGGATCTTTTCAGAACTTTTTGGAATTGTTTCTTTGCGCTCCCTGCCTTTGTTTCCCCCGTTGTTTCTATCTCTTTTTTCTTTTTTCTTTTCTCGCTTGTTTTGGCTGCGTTGTTGGTTATCAGTGACGATAAGAATAGTTGGTCTATGTATTGGCTCTTTCCATGCTCCCACTTTGCTGATCTGTGCGCGTGCGCATCATTCCCTCTAGTTTGTATAAAAGGTGCGGATCGGCCCCCTTCCGAAATAAAAGTTGTTAGTCAGCGCAGTTGTGTGTCCTTCTTGTTCTGGTCCTTTGTCTGCAAGCGCTGTTTTTTTCTCAAGATGAATCCCAACCAACTCGCCCAGCAACACACCTTGCACAGGTAACAACTGCGTGCTTGTGAATGGTCATGATACGGCCCAAAGCATTTATCTTTGAATACCGCATGCTTGTGAATAGTCATGATACTACCCAAAGCATTTGTCTTTGAATTCTACAAATCAAAGAAACCAGCACACTATAGAATGCCTCTGCATATGTTTTTTTGACTCAAGGGGGGAAAAAAAAGTTTCTTCATATTCACGAACAATGTTCTGAAACCTAATTATTTTTTAATTATGCCCGCAACATTCAGCACGCAATAACCTATACTCAATATTGATCTGACATAGGCTTACGTTAGCTTTAGAGCTTTTCCCTTCATGATTAATCGCTCGAGCATTGACACGACGACTGATTACGAACGAAAGTTGGCACGGACTTTTAAAGCTTCTGCCTTTTGCGGAAACATACATCGCAGTATACAATCCATTACGGTAATAAATGCTTTCGTAGAACAATAAATAACGACGCAAAATCTCATAGGAGTAGAACACGCTCATTAGCTGCCTTCATGCTATCGTATTAACAGTCTCGCAACCGTTGTCCAATTGCAATTCATTATTTCCGACCTCCAAAACTGTGAATGAGTGTTCTATATCATCAACTACATCAACTTTTTAACGAGCCTTCGTGCGCGGTAAAACACAACCGAGTATATATTGCCTTATCGTCTTTGGCGAAAAGTTATGAAACATTCTCTCTCTAATTTCATGCAGGCCAGTTTTCAAGAGGAAGGCACACCACCTTTCCCACGTGCCGAAGCTAGGCTATCCAGCATTGCAGTTTGAAAACGATCTGAAGTCAGTCATGCGGTGGAAATGTTAGTCATCGAAAAGAACAATGACACAAAATGCGTGACGGCGAACACCCCTCATCGAAAGCGGAACTCACGGTGTCGATTGCTCTCATCTAGGCCGAGCTTTTTTATTGTATATAAATTATTTTCATAAACAGAAACTACCCATAAATGCGGCCTTGGAGTACCGCTTTATGAATCAACTAAAGCGCATACAGCCTGCGCCCCTATACGCCAGAAAGAAATATTCCGCTCCTATTGCCTGTCTCGCGTTTCACCCGCAAAAACAACTGATAGGAAGTCTCGGCTGTACAATAGACAAGCGCAATCAACACCGTGCCCGCGGCGAAGAAGCCACCGAAAAAAAAACATGTCTCTACGAACGCTACAACACACAGTAACAACACGACAGAAAAAAGCCAACGACATGAACCGTGGACATATGGTCGCTAATGAAATGCCTTGAACTACGAATCAAAATTGCCACTATACTATACACATCAACAAATTTTCACGGTAACCAGTGGCGCATGCGTGGTTCACACTATAAGCCACCATCTAAACTTTCACTCTTGACTGGAAACAAAAATAAAAAGCACAGTAAGAACACCAAAGCGCAGAAACTTGACTATACCAGGTCTTAAATGCCATCAGCCGGGTAGGCGAGAAGCCACGAACACTGTCCTCTTCACAAACCACCAAAGGCAACAACAACGTGAAAGAAAATTAAAAAAAAATGCCACCTACACTCGATTTCCTGCTAGCCCGCAGCGCGCAAGTCTGCATATTCGTCCGCAGTCCTGTATAGCGCTCACACAATGCAGCGTCCGCGACCTCTTGCAGGCCGAAGAGGACGCGATGCACCGACACGGCCCCGCAAAGAGGCTGGCTTCCAGTCCACTTATGTACACACACACATACACACACCGCCGAGCGTTCGCAGCACGAGCTCATGGAGCCCAGTGTTCACTATATCACAGACCTTGTCGAAAACGAAGACGCAGTTTAAGCCTGGCGAGCCTGCGCTACGGACGAGCCCCAGTGGCCTGGTGGACCCTTGTGCGAAAGCTGTTCAGCCACAGCAAAAAGATGGAAAAAAACAAAACAGGGTAGCTCTCGAACTTCTGTTGCCAGCTTTGTGAAAGCGCTACGAAGCCACGGACGAGACAAGTGGAAGAAAAAGTTCTGTTCTAAATAACTAGCCATCGATTGAAGAACGAAGCAGTTTCTGTCATTCGCGTATACGACGTTTCGCACAACTATAAGCGCTCTTCTCCTGGCGTTAGAGGAGGAGGAGCCACAGTCTCGACACTCGCCTCTCCCTAAGCCTAACATTGCGAGTCTTCACTGTGGTCGAGGGGATAAGAAAGAGAAAGAGCTAAGCAGGGTCAGCACCACTACAACGAACACGTGTTCACGCGGCCACTATAGACACGTAGTCTCCTGCAGAGTCTCGAGACACGTCTGGCACGTGACGTTGCAGCAGTACTGGAAAGTGCAGTTGCACGCCACGCTGACCACCGTCTGCCGGCTGCGCACCTTGCGTCCACAGCACAGGGTGCGGCAGTTGTCGGGGCCCGGCGAGCCCAGCTTGCAGTGGCGGCCGCGTGTGCCCAGCGAACCGGTGCGTCTGTCCGGATCGCAGTAGTCGGGCGACTCTTCGGAGAAGACGATGTCCTCGCGCCCCGGCGGCCGCGCCGACTCCGGCACGAAACCCTTGCCCGAGTTGCCGGCCGTGACGCGCACGGCGCCTTGAAAGCGTTGCTTGAGCCGCAGGCCGACCTTGCTGAAGGTGGGCAGCTTGCGCCAGCAGGTCTTGAGCGAGCAGGTGCCGGACATGCCGTGGCAACGGCACACCCGCTCCAGGTGCAGTCGAACCGCCTGCGAGCCAGCAGAGCAAAGTGAGGACAGTTTAGAACAAACAGCACTCGGAGTGTGCTGCATACGTGGTCGCTGCGATGCGGCCTGATGCTTTGGTGTTTCGTGCCGTTTTAGAGACCTGTCCTTGAAAGAAGTGGACGAAGCTGTCAACTTTTTGAATATGTGTTGCGCGAGTGTTGCTGTTGCTCATGGTTGCTGCATGGTACATGTTCAGCAGGGGTACCCTTTTTGTCACCTGCGTGCAGTAACAATACGACGACCAGTGATGACTTAGGAACACGTAATCAGCAGTAACTGGCGAAGATCATTTGTTTCAGCAGTATACGGCCAACGCCTTGCGACTTTTGGTGAGCTAATGATAGTTATGCCTGAAATGGTCAGGCTCGAAAGTAAAGAGCACGAACAGAAGGTGACATGTGAAAATGGTCAACAACAATGGACGATCCCGCACTGATCGGCTACCTTTTCCTTGATGAAAGTCTACAGTTTACTCACGCAGGCCATCGCGCAACAGACGAGGCAAAGCTCTTGCCGCAGATGACGACATTGGTTTTGGTCTTTGAGGAAACTAAATGGCGCACAACTGTTTTACATCTCGTTGGACACCTCAACCGCGCCGTAACTGAAGGGATAAAGGAGAGAGAGAGAGAGAGAGAGAAAAAGAAAATTAAAAGAAGAAAAAAACAGGTGCCGAAGTGGAGAGCTATACGGAATAATTTCGACCACCTGGGGATCTTGCACCAACCTGCACTGGCATCGCACAGTACACGGGCATCTTTAGCGTTTCGCCTCCATCGCAATCCGGGTATACTCCGGCTCAGCAGCCGAGCGCTCTGACTACTGAGCCACCGCAGCGGGTATGTGTACACACAGCACCACTACAAAACACAAGCCGCAGCGAGTTACTGTCAGTATTGGTTGCTCCTGCTGTACTATAAGGGGCGTCCACACACTCTCCCAATGGAGCTCCAATATAGCGAAGGCGCATGGTTTTCACATCAAGACCCCTGCGCATGCCGTCACTCACGCATATACTACTCACCTGGCGTCCGGCTTCGTAGTTGTGCGAAAGGATGGTGGCGCGCAGGTCGCCGACGCGCTTGCGGTTCATGAAGTCTCTCGACTTGTGGTATCCGAAGTCGACGTAGTGGTCGCACCCGGTGCGCCCCTGCAGGTGGTTGGCGGCGTTGTGTCGCCGCCGGCACTGGCAGTCCAGCAGCCGGCCCTGGGCGCACGCCTCGGTCAGCGCGTACACCACGCCGGCCGCCACGATGGCGTCCACGAAAGCCGCCTCGCGCGTGTCTGCGCACAGCGGATGCCAGGGGGCGCTCGTCATTCAATGTCTGCTCGAACTGAACAAAGTTCGAAACAGGGGCAGCGGAATTGGGCTCCCCTTAATGCACGCGATACCGAGGATGCCAAGACGGCAATATGTATAAACCAGAAATTCGGATTAAGCGAGTTTGAATTAACTTGTTTTGCAATACAATTGTCAGTGTCGATATTGAAGTGAGATTTCAACTCACCACGCTGACCGTACTAGGTACTAGTCGACAAAGGACTGGAACAGTGGCCTGGTTTGAAAGTGTTTTCTTCTGTTTTATTTTCATTTTGCAATTCCCACTACGTAATCCCGCTTGTTTCCTGCGGTGGAATTTTTTTTCCTGGATTGTGTTTGGTATAGTTATGCACACGGTGACGAAGGTAATTTCTTGCTCATCATGCTCATTTATCTCTGTCTCCTTCCCTTCCACTGTATTAAATGAAATTACTAGGTAAAGAAATATTGAAGCCAGTTCTCGAGCACTCTAATCGCATCATTCAATGCGGTGTCATCTTTAATACTTTATTCAGTGGGGCACTGACAGCAAATGTAAAGTAGGCCTGTATCGATACGTGATCACGTCCTAATGACAAATAAGCTACTTTCACTGGAAACTGAGTGTTATAAGCTGCATAGAAAGTAAAAAAAAAAAAAACATGGACGGCAGGTATACCGCCACTACAGGACATTGTCGCATGCAAAACTAGCCGCGATGGCATTAAAACCAGGTGTGGATTTCTGAGGCTAGGCTATATACTGCCATTCACTTCTAGTATATGATCCCAGAATGCTTTCGCTTAAAAAAAAATCTTTCATTTTTAAATCAAAATTTCTCAGCAATAAGTGTGTATTTTGATCATGGACATCTGGACGTACATTCGCATGTACATACATTAGGAAAGCGCCAAGCAATAATTTTTACTCAGGCAAAAATTTGGAGGGAGTTGTCCCCATTGCCTATTTGGGGAAAAGGAAAGTTGCCTGGCGCATGCATGTAACTGTTCACCGATCTATGTGGCGTCACCGCTACTGTGCAAGGCTGTGGCTCATGCATGTAACTGTTCACCGAGCTAAATGGTGTCAACGCAACTGCACAATGCTGTGGCGCATGCATGTAACTGTTCACCGTGATAAATGGTGTCAACGCAACTGCGCAATGCTGTGGCGCATGCATGTAACTGTTCACCGTGATAAATGGTGTCAACGCAACTGCGCAATGCTGTGGCGCATGCATGTAACTGTTCACCGTGATAAATGGTGTCAACGCAACTGCGCAATGCTGTGGCGCATGCATGTAACTGTTCACCGAACTAAGTGGTGCCATCGCAACTGCGTCAGGCTGCGGCGCATGCATGTAACTGTTCACCGTGATAAATGGTGTCAGCGCAACTGCGCAATGCTGTGGCGCATGCATGTAACTGTTCACCGAGCTAAGTGGTGCCATCGCAACTGCGTCAGGCTGCGGCGCATGCATGTAAATGTTCACCGAGCTAAGTGGTGTCAACGCAACTGCGCAATGCTGTGGCGCATGCATGTAACTGTTCACCGAGCTAAGTGGTGCCATCGCAACTGCGTCAGGCTGCGGCGCATGCATGTAAATGTTCACCGAGCTAAGTGGTGTCACCGCAACTGCGCCAGGCTGGGGTAGGAGAGATGGGGGACAAAAAGGAGAGGAATGAAAGGACTTGTAGGGCGGAGAGAGGGAGATAGAGGGGGGGGGGGGGGGAGGGGAACTCACCCTTCATGAGCACCTTCTTCATGGAGGAGCGTAGCGTGGAGCAGTTCCAGCGGTGGAAGCGGAACTGGTTCTGGCACTCGCGGATGCCCAGGTCGACGCCGCGCGCGATCTCGCGCACCACCTTGGGCTCCTTGCGACAGATGCGCGCCTTGCGGCCGCGCAGCAGGCGCTTCTTCTTGCACACGCGCGCGGGCTCCATGATGAGCTGCCACCGCATCGCCCTGCGAGAGGCCCCACCTCGGTGTCGTCACATCTCTCCGGTAGACATGCACTGTATACAACCGCCGTCGTAATGGAACGAGACTCCGGCGGAGAAAGTTGATTTATTCGCGTCCATGCCGCGTTTTGTTAGAGGTGCAATGGTGCACCGTGTAATTCGCTCATCCGGCATTATGTTTCGTGCAAAAGCGGCGATGAAATTGGGCTTTTCTTTGTTGTTGTGGTTTTTAATAATGTGTTCTGCGGGTCGACCTAGACACGAATGCACGCGAGAGCATGTACCCATACACACGCACACAAGCAAGCACGCATGCACGCACACAAAAAACAAACGCAGGAGAAGCACTTTTTAACGCGAAGGAGCTCATGCCGGAGAAAATCCGACGTCGTGGTCGGCGCCGTTGGCCGGGGGCGAAAAATTCCCAGAGAAGCAACCTTGGAGGCAGGTGAGCAACCTAGGTCACGTGACCTTGGGGCGTCATCACAAACTGCCCACCGGATAGTGAGCATACTGCGCACCGTGGCAGGGGGCATTTAAATTGATGATTGATCAGATTGCTCGGGAAGAGCAGCCTGGGTCGCAGAAGCCCCACAGGGGACATCTTACGGCAGTGGCACATATACGAGGGGGTACCCAAAAGAAACCGGACTAAATTTTTTGGTCGGCAAAGCTTCTGTGGTACCGCGTTTTGCCACTAGGAGTGCATAGAACGAACATTCCAGAGTCAGTAAGCCGAGTGCCGTCGTTGAAGGAGGTCAGACTAGTTTAGGCAGAGTTTTAGAGTGACGACTGTTTTGTGTGAATGTCGTTTTTGCAATGACTGATTTTCGTGAACAGCGTGCGCCGGTGAAATTCTGATTTTTGCTTGGAAAAAGTTGAATTGGAAACTCTTGAAATATTAAGAAAGACGTACAAGGGCGATGCTATGGGGACAACTCAAGAGTTCCTGAATCGAATTCTGAATCAAAGCAACAACCATGCCAATGGAAAACTTCAAATTCACCTCGCCTCAAGAAAGCTCTTCTCGTGCATTGTTGCGCTTACGAAGGAACTTGGACACAATCAGGGACGACACAGAACAGATGTGCGCAAACTATCAACTGCAAGTTTATTTCTGAGTGCATGTATATATAGGCATTGTCAAGACAAAAACAAAAACAAAAACAAATCCGTGATCACATCGTCATGGCAAGATATCTTTTAACGTCCTGTCCAGCAGTAAAAAACATGCATTATCTTTCTGACTTAGCTGTTTGTTTTTATTTTTCCAAAAATTCTTTTTCCTGATTTGAGAGCTCGATAGAAGGCACGCTTACACATGGCCCTTCTTTTCCTGATTGTATGCAGTATGCTTCCCAAAGTTCCCTGATTAGCTTCTCTCTTGAACCGAGCAGTATTGCTGTCTGCTTAAAGTGAGGTGTGCAATTTTTGCATCTGGCGCAATGCGCTGCAAGATTTCCCGGTGAGTTGACAAGACTGCAGTTGCGCCTATGTTCTCTGAGCCTCTCATTGAGGCACCTACTGGTCTGGCCAACGTACGTTTGCCCGCATGATAGCGGTATCTTATACACAACACCTTCGCGGCATTCCACGAACTTTGTCTCATGTTTGACGCCACATGACACCTCTTTCTCGGCATTGTCTTCGTCGTTTACTTTCGCGCACATTGCTTTCAATTTTTTGGGTGCTGAAAAAACAACTTTTACGTCGTGTCTTTGTGCAACCTTTTTCAGGTTGTGGGAAAGTGCATGGACGTATGGGATAACCACAGGCCTCTTCTTTTCTTTGGCATTGCCTTGGTCCTTTGTTCGGACTGTCCTTCTTAGCACTTTCTCTGCCACGGAAACGAGCAAAGGTGTCGGATAGCCTGCTTTTCTCAGGCGTGTTGCCTGCAGATGGAAGCTTTCTTGCATCTTGTGGCTGCATGATTTCTTTATGGCCTGCTCAAAACATGACATGGCCATATTTCGTTTGATCAGCTTGGAATGGGCAGAGTCATACGGTAGTAGGCCTTTCTCATTGCGCGTTTTGTACTGCCAGCATATATGTGGTTCAAGAGTGAGAGCTAGATCAAGGAACTGTAGGTTGTTGTTTGCAGGTAGCTCGTGGGTAAATGTGAGCCCCTTGTGGGCTCTTTTGAACTGCTCCAAAGTTTCTTCCAACACGTTGGGCGTGGCAAAGGTTTTATCTGCACAAACCAAAAAGTCGTCTACATAACGGAAGCACTTTGTAACACCAAGCGGTACCAATGTTTTTTCCAACTCTCTGTCCCCTCTGGCAAGGAAGATGTCACAGAGAACGGGGGCTATAGCAGATCCTATGCAAATTCCGTCATTTTGAGAGAAAACAGCACCATTGAACTCGACACACAATGATGAAAGGTATGCTTTCAGCAGAGCAAGAAAATCTGTGGTACTAATGGCGCTCTCATTCATAAACTTCACGCAGCCATATTCTCCAATGCACTCTTCTACGCACTCAAGCACCTGCTCCCGCGGTACACAGTAGAAAAGGTCTGTCACGTCAATGGAGAAACAAGTCACACTGGGATCATTCTTCAGGTATTCGATGACTTCGTTCGAATTTCTGATGACGAACGGGTCTTTCACCGGAAGCTTGTTCAGATGGCACTGGAGGTATCCCGCTATGTTCCTTTGCCATGTGCCCTTATCCTCAACTATAGTTCGGAATGGTGCTCCTGGTTTGTGCGTCTTAATTGAGAAGAATGGCCTCAGAGTAAGCTTCTTGCTGTCCTTAACTGCTTTAGCGAGTTTTTCCAGGCCTGCGCTCTCGCATAGCTTTGCCGCTTGGTTGCGGTTTTTCTTCAGGGTTCTTTCGTTGAGTTGCTCTTGCCTGGTGAAATTTTTTGAGATTGCATCCAGAGCTTTTGCGTGGTAGTCACCTGCTTCCACTACGGCAAAGCCTCCTGTCTTGTCTGCCATCAAAAGTTTGTCTGTTATTACGTAGAAAATCGACAGTTTTCTTTGGAACCACTCTGGCATCCTTTTGCTTGCTTCTTTCATTTATGCACAATAATGCCTCTTTGACGCATGCATTCTTTTCTTCTGATTGAGCTCGGTTTGCAATGGAGCGAATCAAGCCTAGAACTTCCAATGGCTTGAGGGTTGGCTGAACGGCATATTTGGGTCCCTTTTTCAACGTGTCGAGAATCGCAGGCGGCATTTCGCGTCCCGAGTAGTTGAACACGTTAGGCACGTCTGAGTCGTATTTCTTTTTCTTCTTTCTTGGCAGATTTCTAAAAGACTCAGCCCACTTACGTTCCGCCAACCCTTCCGCCCAGTCTACAAAGTATTTAATCATGTGCTTACTTTGTCCTTTTCCTAGCGTCGAAGAGCAGATCAATTTGATGTGGTCGCGGTAGATCCTGACTTGCCTCCATGTCTCTGCTCGCAATACCTTGCAAAGGCGTCGACACGTTGCTTCTGTTGGGGTCATCCAGCCAAAGAGTGCTGAAATAACTTGGGTTGTCAATCCATGGGAGACAGCGTAGGTGAGAGTTCTTGTTCGGCATCTTGCCTCGGCGATGAGTTCGATGAAAAACCTTATACGGGTGAGCGGGGACACTTGTGGTATGTTAAGGCCCGATGTACACGAAATAATACACGGGAAATCTTGCAGCGCATTGCGCCAGATGCAAAAATTGCACACCTCACTTTAAGCAGACAGCAATACTGCTCGGTTCAAGAGAGAAGCTAATCAGGGAACTTTGGGAAGCATACTGCATACAATCAGGAAAAGAAGGGCCATGTGTAAGCGTGCCTTCTATCGAGCTCTCAAATCAGGAAAAAGAATTTTTGGAAAAATAAAAACAAACAGCTAAGTCAGAAAGATAATGCATGTTTTTTACTGCTGGACAGGACGTTAAAAGATATCTTGCCATGACGATGTGATCACGGATTTGTTTTTGTTTTTGTCTTGACAATGCCTATATATACATGCACTCAGAAATAAACTTGCAGTTGATAGTTTGCGCACATCTGTTCTGTGTCGTCCCTGATTGTGTCCAAGTTCCTTCGTAAGCGCAACAATGCACGAGAATAACAACCACCAACTAGCCCAATTTGAAACTCTCCTCAAGAAAGCTCGTCATGTGAAACCAAACCTCAAAACAATGCTGATTTGTTTTTCGACGTGAGAGGAATCGTCCATTGAGAATTTGTTCCGCAGGGTCAGACAGTTAGCCAGGCTTTCTACTTGGATGTTTTGAAAAGATTGGGCAACAGTGTTTGGTGGAAGCGGCCTGATTTGTGGCAGACGGGTGACTGGTTTTTCCACCATGGCAATGCCCCTGCTCACACAGCCCTGTCTCTACGTCAAATTCGGACCAAAAATGGCATGACCTCTGTTCCTCAACCCTCATACTCTCCCGACCTTGCCCCGTGCTACTTTCTTAGTTTTCTAGAATGAAAAAATAGGTGAATGGAAAGCGTTTCGCCGATGTTGCTGAGGTGAAGAAAAAAAACGACGAAGGCACTGTCAAGCATCACAAAAGATGAATTTAAACAATGTTTTGAAAAATGGAATGTAAGATTTTACAAGCGTATCATTGCAAGTGGGGAATACTTTGAAGGAGTTTGTAGGTCTGTGCTTAAAATGTGAACAAATAAGTCCAGTTTCTTTTGGGTACCCCCTCGTATCTTAACCACTGCACCACTCCGCGAGGAGTAGTATGAGTAGCACCATGGAACTACGAATTTTAAGTAGAGAATGACCAGTTCTGTGTATGAGGGCATTCACCTATTATCGCTGTTCGAATAACTTCCATCCGTGAACAGCGCATCTGAACACCGGAACCGGAATGAAAACCGGAGTGCGCACTTTATTCACATTTGGCTTAACTACGCAAATCGACGACGTTTTTTTTTTAACTGTTTTGATATTCGTATACCACATCCAGAAACTTGCACTATACACGAACCGACGCGAATCTATAAATGACGTCGAGGCGTACAAGAGCGACGGCTCTCTTTACATGCAAACCTGCCGAGGGTGGCAAAACCGCAAATTCACACTGAAATCCGCAAGTGTTCAACGCAGCTTTATCGAAAAGGAGATACGGGCTATATATGCATAGCCTTGGTAATCTGTCTTTTCGGCGATTTCGTAAGAGTGAATATGAGAAAGACAGAAGTGCGCAGAACAATAGGCCGTCAGAACAACAAATACAGTTACGACAAAATTCAAATACAAAACGACAATCTGCGAGCGCCGCCGAAAGCAATTGCGTATACAACTGCGTGTACAAAAAATGTCTCCCCCCTCTTCCGGCTAGGCGTCTCGGATATATATGTATACGACGGTCGCAGGAGAAGGCAATATTGGTCGTTAAACATGTCGACGACGGTCGGTGCCCTGTTTTTGTTCAAAGCTGCTTCGCAGCGGCCTGAGCCTCAGGGAAACCCCCTGTGACGTGATCTTCCAAGCGGAGTTAAAGCGCCGTTCCATCGGGGTCACGTCGGTCGACATCTGCGGCGGCCATCACCCTAGCCCAACACGGCCCGCTTCTACAAAGGACCAGAGAGGCAATGTGCCAGAAGAAAAGAAGTGAAAAAGGGGAGGGGGCCGAAGAGCAACAGCTTTTTCACAGGGGCAGCTGCGTGGCGCGAGGACCGTTTACACGCGATGACGTTTGCGGCGAACACGGCCGCTCTCATTGGCGTCTCTTTTCTGCAAACCCCTCGCCGCCAAACTCACGAAGGGCGCGCGAGTGGCTTTGTGTTTTTCCTTTTCCTGTTCTTTTACTTTATTCGGGGGTTAGACCGAACCTCGGCCCCGTGCCAAGCAAGCCCGTCTGTTTACGCCGCGAGGCATAAAGGAGGCCATAACGTTCCCATCCACACGACGCCGCTGTGTACAGCCCCTCTACTGTACGCACACACACACAAACACGCTGCCGCAGCCATACGGGGCCCGCTCGGTTATGGGCCGGCCGGGGGTTTGCATCGACAGCTTCGCAAACGGAGTGGCAGTACAAGCGTTCAAGTGAAGGTGGGCTTGCTCCCATGACGCATACAGCATGAACGCATATGAATTCTTAAGTGTATGTGTGTGAGAGAGAGAAATAGTAGGAGGGCAGGTGCGTATGCTACAAGATTCAAAGACCCTAAGTCGAACAATAAAGGTGCGATAGACCTTTTTTTTTTCTTTTTTTTCACACCATCCAGAGGCAATACACTCCTGCGCGAGAGTCGAAGAACATACACAAATCCTGGTACGTATCGTTTTCCCACAACAGGAATCGAACTTTCAATAACGCTAGCGGCAGAATAAGGTTGCAATCACTCATAGAGCCCACGTTATGAAGCCTATGCAAGTAGATGAGTGTGCATTTAACACAAGCTAGCGTGACAAGCTTTCTTACTTTAGCCGCTTTGATAGAATTTCATTTTTTTAATGCATGCAGTGCTAAGAATGAATCTTTTTTGTTTTCGTATGGTAAAAACATCACGCCGATGTTTACTACCAGGACCAAGGAAGGGGACGCATGAATGCTCTACCACGCTAGAAATTTATCCATCATAAACCATACAACTAACGGGTGCCGAGCATGTGTTTGTTTGTTTCTGCATTTTGTGATTACATATGCTACTACAGTACACTGAGGTAGGAGTCCAGTAGGAGTCCTGAAGTAATGCACCAGTAAAGTAAAGAGCTGTGTGTGTTTGAGTACTAGTTATTTAATTAATTGTATGATCGTGCATAATACTTGCATCTCAGTGACTTAGTATGAAACGAAACAACAGTATTACGCTGTCGCTGATTACGGTACCTCTAACAGTGTAGACAATGGTTTTTAATGTCTCAGTTGGGCGAAGTAAAACGAAATAAATTCCGTCACCTCGGCACTTTCGCATTGCTTGTATTTTATCCCAAACATATAGATGACGGATTATTGCAATCCGGACAAATAACACTACGAGTGTGGCGCGATAGGTCAGACCTATAGGCAGTAATTCATACGTCATAACTGGCTGTACTGATTGCGACGCAAGGTCGCTTCAGATATGAGCATAACATATATTTGTACGCTGTGTCGGTTGGTTCGTTTATAAGCAAAAATGGAGCCAAAATTGCATGCCGTTCCTGCCAGTTAACGTTATGTGCTTTGCTACTTCACCAGCAGTGATGATAGTTAGAGACCAGCAAATGTAGTTTAAATTTCAGTTTGAAACGGCGAAACATGCGTTTCGCTTAATCGGTAATGAACAAAATTTGAGGCTGTGTATGTTTCGCTAAAATTAGCTAAAATTCGGTCTTTTCGCGCAGAATACCGCGCAACATGCGGTAGCTTATGAAAAAAAAAAGCATCATAATACGGAAACCGCTGTTAAGCAGTAGAAAAATATAGCATTGTGTTCTGAAACTGAGTCTGTGTCCGCTGTGAAACAATGTATAGAGGCTATAGTGCACGCTGTTATTGTGTGGCCTATAGCTGAAGGAGACGGGCAAAGATCAAGGCCGCTATTGTACACTGTCGCCTTTCATATTGCATAGAGGACAAGTAATGAGTTTCACATTTTGTTGCATCCGACGAACGATTAAGGGGAAGGCCGGGGGTCTGTAACTCTTGCCGGTCAGCAGCTAGAGCAAAACTGGTGCAGAAGCCTTTGACTGCATTTCGTGCGCCCATATAGAGCCATATATAGAGCATGCTCAAGTTGTATTCTGCTGCCAGTCGGGTCCTTCTGTTTCACCGACAAAAGTCTCCTCCGGTCTAAAACTGGGCGCGGTTCTGGTCCACTGCTTTCCCGTTTTTACCCCAACTCAGCCCGACGAAACAAAAACGGACGGCAGGATAAACATTTTTAATTTTTTTTTACTTGATCTCTTATCTCCGCGTCCTAATCAGTTACAGAGGTTGGCTACGGGGATAGTTATTACAGGTAAGCGAAAAAAATACTGTTAATGGGAATAAATAAGCACAAAAAAGAAACTATACATACGGAGGTAACGAACGCACAAAAAGGAAACGATCAAGTCGGTTCCAGGACAGACAGGAGAATACATCATTAGATGAGACGACGGCAATATATTCACGGCAAATAGTTCCAATCAGACATTGTTCTGGAAAAGAGAATTGACTTTCTCAGCATTTCACCCCCACATTTGAATATTATTACTAAATTTCCCTTGATCTTAGATGTAATTGTACACTTAATGGTTATGGCGTGGTCTATTTGCGTGGTAGTATCTAGTCGGGTGGGTGAGGGTTACTTCTTGGTCGGGACCTGTTCTGGAGCGAAAATATTACGAACCAGCTTTAGTCTCACAGCCATATCCTGAATTCTGCTTCACAACTCCGACCGAAATCGCGAGACCTGCTCGGCTGTTCAGCCCCGTACGAAGCCATCGAACAGACATCGATCGATCTCGCTACAGGACGATCAGAAGGCGCGGATCCTCAGCCCATCGCTTGGATCGACTGCCGCTCCGTGAAGGTTAGACTACACCGAGTAGCTCCAGGATTCAGCCTTCGTTATAAGGGGGGGTTGACGGGGTCCATCTATGCTCTCTCCCCCTCCCCGCCTCATCTCGGGCCGCTGCTGTCGAACGCCGTCGTGAAGGACGTTGATGTAAACGGGGATATGGCTTCGGCGTCACGTCTCTGACAGGGCCCACAGACAAATGACGTCGAGCACATCATTAACCGGGCGCGTCTATGAGCCTTCTATTATTGCCCCGCCTGCATCCATTCACGAATCACGCGGCCTGTCCTGTAAATAACTTCCCCGCGGCGCTGTGTGTGCGCCTAGCTGCCCCCCCCCCCCCCCCCCCCCCCCCGCTTCCAAAGGGTGTGGTGCCTGCCCCGCGGTGCAGTGCCTTCGAGAGCGCCCCAGGCACGCGGCGGGCATTGGCTGCTGGCCATCGTGCGGGAACGCTAGGGCTTTGCCTTTGCCGGACTTCGCGCAGAAAGTGCATACCTCGTTTCGTTATAACGAAGTTGTAGTCGCCCGGTGATTACTTCGTTATAGCCGTAACTTCGTTATAGCCCGTGTTGACGAGCTTCTAAGGGGAATCGTAAATCCTTCGTTATACCCATTATTTCGTTATAAACTGTTTCGTTATAACGAAGTTCGGCTGTATCTCTTTTCTTTGGTTTAATTTCCATCTGGATTAAAGCCCGTACAGTGCTCTTCAAAAGTTCAGAGGCCGACTGGGTGCGCTACTGGACCGTACAAAGGAATACTATGTAATGTCCTCCTGTAAAGCTCTGACGAAGGTGGGGTGGAAATTCCTCTTAACTCTCTAAAGATTTGGAGCACTCATTCTCAGCTTTCCTGGACATCAACAGCTGGCGCCATATGTTGACCGCCAGTAGCCAAAACCACATAACTCGATGGGGATACTTTTAACTTGTAATTAAAAGAAAATAGAGTACAGATAGGTTCTGTTATTATAACCGACTCTTCTTCCTTTCCGCAAAATCTGACCATGTGAAATGCTCCCTGCGTCCACACCATCTATTTCCAAAAGCAATAGAAAATCAATGAGATGTGCCAAACATTCGAAATTCCCGCAGTGATTTTGAGGCGATCAGCGAAAACAATAAAATATACACGTCAGTTCCGATTGCACACAGTGTCGATGGTTCTTTGAAGACATTGGACAGCACCGATATACACAGACGCGCTCAATATGAACTGCAATGCACAGCTGACGACCGCAGTGCGTGTGCGGCATGATCATCATCATCGTAATCATCATCAGCCTGACAGCGCCTACTGCAGGCCAAAGGCCTCTCCCATGTCTCTCCAATTAACCCCCACATTCGCCAGTTGCGGCCAACTTATTCCCGCAAATTTCTTAATCTCATCCGCCCACCTAACTTTCTGCTGCATCCTGCTACGCTTGCCTTCTCTCGAAATCCACTCCGTTACCCTTAAGGACCACCGGTTATCTTGCCTTCGCATTACATGCCCTGCCCAAGCCCATTTCTTCCTCTTGATTTTGACTAGGCCTCATTAACACGCATTTGTTCCCTCACCCACTCCGCCCACTTCGATCTCTTAACGTTAAACCTATCATTTTTCTTTCCCTAGTTCGCTGCGTTGTCCTTAAGCTGAACCCTCTTTGTTAGCCTCCCCGTTTCTGCCCCATAGGTGAGTACCGGTAAGATACAGCTGTTGTAGACCTTTCTCTTGAGGGATATTGGTAGACTGCCATTCATGATCTGAGAGAGAACCTGCCATATGCGGTCCACCCCATTCTTATTCTTCTAGTTATCCCCCTCTCATGATCCGGATCAGCTGTCACTATCTGCCCGAAATAGACATATTCTCTTACTACTTCCAGCACCACGCGTGATACTCTCTGCAAAATCTCTACCTTTGTCATTGCGAGTTATATTCATTAACTTTAACCGTCACCATGCTCCCACACTGCTTCAGGAAGGAAGCTCCAAAGGCGCCTTGCTTGTTGCAAGTCACACTGAGCGCTGCTCTAAGTCTACAAAAGCAATGTTACTCCGGAGACTGGCTATAGCAGTTCCGAAGTAGAAAAGGTAGTAAGGTGCCCTTTTATAAAAGATAGTGCGCTAGAAGACAGCCTACTCCGTTTTTTCTCCCATACAGGATCGTAGCGGTACGTGTCAGTTAACTCACATGGATTCTCGGTACGCCTCCATCTTGGGATCGATGAGCCGCCGCCTGTTGAAGTGACTGATGCCGTTCACTCCTTCGGACACCTTCACAGTCCTGCGCGTTGGGGAAGGGAAGGGGAGGGAAAGGCATTATGACAATACTGAACAACACTGCAGTAAGATTGTCCCAGCCAGCAGGCGGGTGGCCGTGCGTACCAGCTCTGCACAAGTACCACAGGAATGTGGCGAATCAACCCTCATACCACTAAAGGTAACGACGCTAAATAAGGTTGCATACGTTCTGAAAATGCGCAAAGAGTAACTAATGTTGCATTTATAGTAAGGTGCATGTATTTACACAGAAAGGAGCAAAGAGAGAATAAGCTGTCCTCTAGTGCACTCCTTTTATAGTAGTCCTTTTATAAAAGAAAGTGAAGGGAGTGTACTAGAGGACAATTTACTCTCTTTTAACTCCCATATGGGCGTATTGCGTGTTTACAGCGTATTGTACCAGATATAGCACGTGGAGAAACAAAGACTACATATAGAAAGCCAAACCCTCGCGAACTCTGTTGCGAACTCTGTTGCGAGCCTTGCGGTGTCAAAGCCATGCTTCCTGCATATTATGACCGAGATCAAACGAAAAACAAACCGCTGCGGAAACATCTGCATGTACAAATAATCGTTTTTACAAAATATTGGCATGCACGAAAGCACGGTATTTAAAAGCAAGGCCAAGATACGCAACCACTGTTCAAGCCTATAGCCTCCGTCATAGTGACGACGGTCGAAACGACGACACGCCTACCGTTTGTTCATTCCATTCAAGCAACGACGCAGCAGCTTAAAGCAGCGTAGAGCTCACGCGATCTGCGTCAGCGAACACTGCTCAGTATACGTGCACGCAATTCATAACAGACGTAGCCTGCGCTTCCGCATATAGTGCTACAAGCACAGAGAGCGAGAGAGAAGGAGACCGAGAGAGGGAAGTGCTAATGAGAGCTCAAGCTGTCAGCGCAATGATTATAAGAGCTTAGCTTGTAGATAAAGATAGAAAGGGCAAATAAAAATATGAAATTATTATGGGCGCAAGCAGTCGCAAGCGAACGTACACACACGCACGGACTCCCGCATATGAGCGCATTATAAGCATACTGGCGTGCGGGATGATAAGCCACCTCTCCCGCGCTGTTTTCGGGCCATCGATCGATTTTCTCAGCCGCGCCGAGTTGCGCACGCGAGCCGCTCGTTTATCTAACGTGCCAGCTCATGTGTTGACCAAAATGTGCTTCTCTATGCAGCAACGTTCACGAGATACGCGCCTCGCGTGGATGTTACCGTGGTGACAACAGGGGCCGCTCCCTTTCCTCGCACTCCGCCCTCCGCACTCAAAACGCGTGAAGAACACGCGACAAGTGCACTTAGGCACGTTGCTGATGACCGTCGACGTCGGTGGACCCCGTACTGCGCGCCGACCGGTCACCCTTTTAAAAGCGGCGGCCGCCACTCGATGCGCGCCACCACGCAGAAGCCCCTTTGGAAAAGGGCGCCGCCGAAGAATGCGGCTCGGCCTGCAGAGCAGCCGGATACGCGGCGCTGCTTTATCCGGCGCACGTGACGCGGGTGTGTAGGAGAGGCCGTTACGTCACATTTTTTGAAGCCGGACGTGAAGGCTCCCCCCCCCCTTTCCCCTTGACCGCCGTCTCAGTGCACTTGCGCATGCGCAGAAGACAATGCAGCAGACGACGCCACTGCACCCAATGTTGTACTATTGGCCGCGCCGTCTGCCAAAGACTCCCAGAAGTCCTTGCGAAAGCACGTGACTTCCGGCACACTTTCTTTAGTGCAGCTTGGTAGGCGGCATGGAAGGCGTGCTTTGCTTGTGCATCCTTCTGAATCCCTTTGCTTGCTACAAGATAGCTCTCTGACCGTCGGTTGGGATGAGTAGAGAAGAGTTGCACCCTGTCGAGGTTGCCTTTGTTTTATTAAAAAGTGAATCATATAAAATTTATCAGCTTGGAAAGCGTCGTGTAATCTCCGCGCGAAGGAGAACTAAAGTGTGCTCGCGACTGTATACATAAGGAGGCACCGACTTATGGCGGAGTTATCCAACCCACCATTAAAGATGCTTACATATACACTCTCACAACAAATCCGTGCCGGCCATGAAGAGAGACCTGGGGCTAGCGTGAGCGATACTGTGGATCTCAATCCGAAATCGTCTCTTACGTATTCTCGCACTCGCGGAGGCAGATAACGAAAGGGAGCTGCTTTAATAAAAATTGGTTGCGGGGAAAGCAATGCCACAATAATTTTTTCCCATATATAGGGTTGGACATCCGAACCGCGTTCTTGGAAGAAAGATGAAGGAGGCGGAAAATGACAGCGTAGAGTGGGGGCTCCGGATTGATTTCGTTAACAGGAGAAATCAGAGAGAGAGAGAGATAGTGAAGGAGAGAAAATAAATGCCGTTCATCCCGAAGAGGCCCCGGTATCCCGCCGTCAGTCGACATGCGGCAGCTCTGAGCGCTCAGATCTGTTACGTGTATAAAAGGCGGTTGCGTATACAACCTCTTCTCCGGCAAAGCAGTCAGTCAGGAGCCGCTACCGATCCTTGCTTTGAAAGGGCAAAATGATAATATTGCGAGACCATAAGCATGTCGGGTGATGGAGGCAAGTCGAGACGTCATGCTTTATGTGAAATGCGGAAAGGAAAGCTTTACGTAGAGCAGGCTAGAAGGCTGCCTGCTGTGGTTGCATCAAGAAAGGAAAGGAAAGTGCGCGGGCCTGTCGACTGACGTCAGCTGGCCCACAATTACTTCCGCGTGTCGACAGAGGGAAACTAACGTGCTCGAGAACTTCCTCTCGGCGTAAGCATGTTTAGGCTAAGACTGCAACAGGAAAGAAGCAGCTTGAACCGCTGCGGTGGCCTAGTGCTCGCCTTATTCAGGGTGTAATGCTTGGTAAATGGGTTTTTGACGGCCCACCAAGAGCAAACGGAAATACCTTGTGCCATGGCGCTCTTTGGCCACACATGCCCTTGCACCATAAAGAACTCACTATCATCATCATCAATAGGCAGCTTGAACGATGCAGTCACGAGTAAGAACGCATCAGCTCAGCCGCGGGATGTCAGAGTCTTTACGTTAAATTTTCCGCTACCACGAAATGAAACTTTAAGCAAAAAAAACCTTACTCGCGAAATAATAAACAGGAAGTGCAGCTTCTTTCCTCTGTTCCCGACAATGTGGTATACTTTGACACAGGAGACATTTCGAGCGTCATAAGCAATATGATCGCGAAGACATCAACAGCGCGTCTTTTATGCCCGCGCCAGCCTGCAGACAAGCAAGCAAGTTCGAAAGTTTTACGTCAGTCAAGCGCAGCATAGTATACCATGACTATTATTTTTTACCGGGCAAGGGCATACAGCGCCATGGAACAAGGCATTTTCGTCTACTCAGGTCTCACGGTAGGGTCAAAGACCCATTTCCCAAGCATTTCGCCCTAAATAAGCCGAGCACCAGGTCAGTGGAAAGCTTGTACCTTTTGTACCACCGGTGGGTACCCGGAGGCACTGGGGATCGAACCCCGCACATCCCGCATGCGAGGCGGATGCTCAAACCACCAGGCGACCGTTGAAGTTGGCAGTAAATATTACAAGGGACCGTAGTGAATAGGCCTTTCTGCATCGTTTTGTTGTTTTCTGTTATGGAGTCTTTAGCTTGTCCGTCTAGTAGGAGCCTGAGAACGGCTTACCGTAGTGTGAAACAAACAGTGCTAATTAAATATCGCCGTTCGCGTACTGCTGAAGCATCAAAAACAAGTGCGAAAAGCCACGAACTTTCGGTATTCGTCATGTGCTCCGTACATACTGCAGAAATTCGATGGAGGCGAAATTCTAGACCTGTGTGCTATGCGATGTCAGTGCACGTTAAAGAGCCCCAGGTGGTCGAAATTTCCGGAGCCCTTCACTACGACGTCCCTCATAGCCTGAGTCGCTTAGGGACGTTAAATCCGCATAAACGAATCCAAACATTGCAGAAGTGAAAGAAGAAAATATTGTAGATTTATCAGGAAAATTATGATCACTGCTCAATTAAAATGAATGAGCGGCGATAATTTATGAGTGCAGAAGAACTATAAAACTTCCCGCAAATACTCATGCGCATATTATAAATCAACAGCAAAACTGTAGGATGATTCCACTGCTTGCGACTTTAGCAGTGCGATCATTAAAAAAATTTCGGCGTTTTTCTTGTTAGGGTTAGCTATGACGTCGCTTATATAAATATGCTGTAAAAGGCCATTTCTGCAATAATGCCAAAATATCTCGTAGATTTCCATTGGAGTAGAAATGAAAACTATTCACATTTTTGCAGACAGCAACATACGTCATACACCGGGCGTTACATCGTTTAATTTACTACAGCGATAGAGAGCTCGTTACGACTGGACAGAAGAAATGAAGCTCTGGAAAAAAAAACACAGTTAAGGCTCCCTACAACAAGCTTGAATGGGCGCTGTGATTGGTAAACTAACAGTTGCTTAGCAATATCATAGGTCGACGAACTCACTCATGAGTCGACTCACTCGGACTCACTCAGACTTATTTCAGGTCATGATCTGAGTCGTGAGTGAATTCAGGCTCACATTCAGATCACAATCTCAGTTGTGAGTGAGTTCGGACTCGCATTCAGATCATGATCTGAGTTGTGAGTGAGCCCGGGTTCATATTGAGATCGTGATCTGAGTCATGAGTTCGGACTCACATTCAGATCATAACCTGAGTTGTGAGTTAGTTCGGACTCACATTCAGATCATAATCTGAGTCGTGAGGGCGCCCGAACTCATATTGAGATCGTGATCTGGGTCATGAGTTCGGGCTCACATTCAGATCATGATGTGAATCGTGAGTCCGGGCTCACATTCAGATCGTGATCTGAGTCCTGTTCAGAACGGCACAGTGTGGGCCTATCAAATGGAATAAGTCCATGATGTGAGGGTGAACAATCCCACGATCCCAAGTGACTCCATGACGCTGATTGGGCAAGAGTTTGTAACGTTCGTAAAGGAGAGTTTCCTGTGCACTCGTGATATTGGATACCTTTTGGTCGAGATGATGATGTAGAGAAATTTCATTGATTTGTGGCAGCATGTAATTTTTGTGGCTGCTGAACTCTAGAACATTACTGAAGGCGAGAAAAGTTGATTAGTATCCGCGCTTGGTCTTGTTAGATATTAGCTGTGGCTTGCTGTATAGCGGTTGCTCTAGATCTTCCTTTGCTGATTTTTAATTAGTTGCGGAACTTACGCAGCTGTCTTAGACCTTTACGTCGCGCGAGCGGCAGCCGCAGGCCTCTAAGCCTCTGAGCGTGGCCTGGCGGCTAGCTGCAGTTACGAACTCAATGCAATACCGTATCTTTAACGCCTTTTTTTTTTTTCGCATTTTAGGCGCGTAACTTTCGCCGTTGGGCGTAAAAACGATTCAGCTGTCCGATGTCTGAGCTTACAGGAGTCCTGAATCAAGGTGAGCGAGTGATGAGTTGGAATGTGCAAGGCGAATGAGTGAGCGCAGATGTGTCGCGAGTCGGAATGAGTGAGTCTAGGTGAGTCATGAGTCAAAATGAGTGAGCCCATTTGAGTCGTGAGTCGAAATAAGTGAGCTCAGGCAATTTGTAAGTCCAGATGAGTCGTGAGTTGAAATGAGTAAGTGAGTCGAAATGAGTCGTTAGTTGAAATGAGTTAGTGGCCTAGATGAGTCGTGAGTCTGAGTGAGACGTAAGTAGCTATGTGTGGTTAACCCCGGTTGGCTGATGAGTCTGAGTGAGCCCGAGTAAGTTGCGAGCCTAAATGAGTTTGAGTTGATGAGTTTGAGTGAGCTCAGGCCTCTGTGAGTGCGAGTTTGAGTGAGCCCGCGGGTCGACCAAACTTTTTTGAGTGAGCCTGAGTGAGCACTCATGCCGATGTATGAGCAATATAGGCAGAGAATCATGTCATGGTGTACATTTCAAGGAAAACTATGTTTTTTTTTTTCGCTATATCGAGCACTTAGCTACAGACCGCTTCTTTATAAAGCGTTTACCGATAGAAACAGCAGCTTTGGTGCATATAGGTGGGCTGGCGCCAATGGCAGAGTAGAACAGTACACACTTGGGGCCGGCTGTGTATAGAACAATGACCGCGGGCCAGCCGAGCCAATACAGCAGCGAAAATGAGAAGGACAAAGGAAGAGAAAAGTGGCAGAAAGCGAGACCGGCGCTCTCAGTCTCGCCGATTCCCGGAACCGGCGGGATTCTTTCGCCTTAAAAGGCGAACCATTAGCAGCGCGCGGCGTCAAGTCTCCTTCGTCTCGGAGCTCCTCATTCCTGTTTTATTTTTCTCTTGAGTTCCGAGCGTATGTGCGGTGGTTTACTGCATTCTCCTTTCAAAGCGCTCTCCGTGGCGGCGGCGCAGCGCGGGCGCGTGCATTGTGTCCGCTCGCTCTCGACAGACGGACAAGAGAAGAAAATGGAGAAGCGAACGAGGGTTCCGAGATCAGCGGCGAGAAAGAAGAGCGGGCTGAGAGAGAGAGGGAGTGTTGGAGAGGAAATCTAGCGGCGGCGGCGTCTTGCCAGAAGAAAGAGAGCAAACGCGCGCGCTCTCGTCGCCTTCTGCCTTGCCCTCAGTGCCGCTTATACGCGTCCCGGGGCAAGTGCCAATGGCTCTCTTCATTGGCCTCTCCGACACCTCCTTCTCGGTGCGCGAGGCGCAATTTTAGGGAAACAAAGACGCCATTTTTCACACCCCAAATTATAGCCTGCCAGGGCTGGACGACGAAGACGACGTGGGCATCCTCTCCTCCTGTTCCGTGCCTCGGCGATGCCGCTGTTGGTGTCCACGTCTACGCAGCCTCTCCTCTCCCTCCGAACTACTCTTACCCTCGCCTTCCGAATTCCTCCGGCCGGCCCAGCGCAAGCTGCCATATAGGAGCGCGGATATGAGCGCGGGCCCGCAAGAGGAGAGACCGCGACGGGATCTCCCCGTCTCGTCGAGATTCGATTAGGCGCGCGGCTTCGCATGCCTTATGCTGAAAGTTGTCCCGACAATTGTCCTGTCACTCCTTGACGCGTCAGTCGTCGTGCGGGCGACGTGCGTGTCGGCCGTCCGTCCGGATATGTGTGAAATATGACGCGATTGGTGCTTTGTTTTTCTTTCTTTCTTTTCCTCCTTTCTATCTTTTTTATTTTGGGATGCTTGCGGGGCGTTTCGAGGAGAACCGAAACAGATGTCGCTGCCCTCACCTCCACCATATTATCCGGCATGGCATATACACAGCTTCTCGAGCAGCCGGCTTGGTTGCCTTGTCAGGTTCGAGCTGTGTTTTCTTAAGTCGTCATTAAGGAGGTTTGCCTCTGCTTCGATATAACCATACATTCTGCAGCATGCAGAGTTACTTGCTGAGGGCTTGTGAGAGAACGAAGTTCGAAATCCAAGGTATGACAAAATATTTTCTGCAATCGGGCAGTAAATTCATGTCATGGGAAAAGGAGTGCCTTACAAATGTCGGGGTCGAATAATGGTAGACCTTTCGCTTCACTACGTAAGCCACGAATGAGGCCTGTTCCTAACATTTTGCGGCCTCGAGCTTTTGTGGAAGTCGCTCCTTTTTTTTGTTGTGACAAGAACAATGTTTTCTTCGTCGCCATTTTTTTGTTTTTCTTTTTTCTTAGAGGGGGGGGGGGGGTTGGAGTGGGTAGTGCAAGGAGAGAGAGAAAGAAAACTTTAGTTAGGAAGAACAGACGGGGATGGTACAGTTCTCTCTGTGGCAGCCAAGATGGAGATCGAAGAAGACCCGCTGCAGGCGCTCCAAGTGGCAAACGGCCAACGTCCACTCCTTTATGAGACGTCCTCATACGACACCCATCTCCCATCGGCTCTCTCCCTCTTTTCTCCGCGGCCGCGCACTCTCGTACATCGCACCACAGCAGGGACTGCCGTTGCAGCGTGGCCTGTGGCAAACCAATCCCCCCCCCCCCCCCCTTCCAATTCCCCCCCCCCCCCCACCCCCCCTCGGGCCCCCTCTCTACAGGACTGCAGGCATTTTTGTACCCGGCGGTCCGACGGCTTGCGTCTGGCGTAAATACGCACTCGGCCCGATTGCTATCGACGCCACGCCATTACAATAACCGCTGTTACACCGTGTCTCCCAAGAAGGAGATTGATGCGGGTCTTTTCCAAATGAAGCGTTGCATGCACCCCACACGAGCGGCCGCGCGCGCTGGCCTGTGTTTCCCTTCCTCCTCCACGCGAACGTCCACCTCGCAGTTGTTTTCGCATGCCTCGGCCGGTGTCTTCTTTTCCGCCGATGCTTATCGGCCCGCGTTCGGAGGACAAGGAGAGGGGGGGGGGGGGGGGGGGGGTGTAGTGAAGCCCGAGGGATTCGAGGACAGCTGTAAAACTGAGGCCCGCCCGGGTGGTTGGCTCCTCTGCGTGGTCAGCTTCTGCTCGTATAGGTGTATAGCATCAGAGGCGACGTAACCGCTATGGTCATGAGGTCGCCGGTCCGAATACCTGCACCTTATGATGCATGCGTAAACATCAACTTTACTAGTCTCTCCGTGCTATTTTAATTTACTCGGAGTCCGCTTCATTTGGCTTTGTTGAAACGTTTGCGCCTTTACTCTGCGGAGAAGATATACGTAGAAGGGGGAGAGCGGTAGGTAACCATGCATGCAGAGCGTCACGTTATATTCCTGACAGGCAAGAGCTTTGTATGCGCGATGGAACGACGTTGGATGAGGCAAGCTGTCACGATTCACGAACTGCAGCCTCAGTCACGTCACGTATGCTGACGACAGGCGCTGTAGTGGTTTTCAGGCTGATTCATGAACTGCGTGTGCACTTTGCGGCAAGCCGGCGTATACACGCTGAACTGTCACTCCGCAGTCGAGCCGAGACTACGGAAAAACACTTGAGCAAAAGCTGAGGACATGACGGTGGGGAAACTCCGTTAACGCTACAAAAAACACAACGCGCGCTAAGCGTGCTTGCAAACTGATGATTGTGCATCATCTTGATGAATGTACAAAACAACACACGCACGCACGCACGCACATACGCACGCACACATACGCACTTTGGTTTTTGGTTGACATTTTTATGTGCCAATTCGTGCATTTAGAAAGAACGATGTGTTCTGCTCCTTTGTGTGGCACTTCAAGCACAGAGCTGACTCAATAAATGAAGGGATCGACTATACAGTCCGGAACATTGCGCGCAGTTTTTCGCCTTTTCTACGAAGTAGTTTACACCGCGTCTGTGAACGTGCCATGATACCATTGCAATCGTTTTCAGTGCAACGACCCCGCACGCATGCGATTAGGCATTAAACATTTCACTACTTTCGGTTTATGGGCACTTTAGTAGATTTACGCCCTGTTTATCACACCCTTTTTCTTGTCTTTCACAAATGAATTCAAATTGCAGTTAGTTTCTCAACAAAGCCTGCCATATAGGCTTCCCCTTTTTCTGACCTATATAAAGGACTACTTTAGTTCAAATTATTGTAGTGTTTTCGAGGCACCCACAATAACACAGCGTTTAAAGAGACTCGCCAGGCTTGTTTTCCTTTCCTTCAGTTTATAAAGATGGTGCATGCATTAAAGCTTCCGAAGCCCTCACTTGATGTAGATACAGTGGCTTCCTCTTATCTGGACAGTCTATTGATGCAATCACCTTTACGAGCTCTATAAACGCTCGCATTCACCCCACCGTAAGTTTCGCAAGATCGCACATGCACAACAGGCATCAGCAAATCCCACAGCCATATATCGTTGCGCCGGGTCCGAAAATATACATCGCGAGAACCCCCCGTTGAACCTTTTACGCGTCGTCCTCAATTTCTAGATCGTTAAGGCCGGAGGCGATAATAAAGCCTCAAAAAGGCGATGAACTTCTCTGTCATCCTGTCTGTGTGCGTGCTTTTGTGCGTGTGTGTTATTATCGTTATCACTCGCCACCTTGCCACAAGGCTGCTCCACGGCGAGAGGTGTGTGCGAGTGGATGAGCATGTGGCCAAGGAAACAGCTTATGTATATGCTTAACGCAGCCTCCGCCGCCTATGTACCGTATATACCTTTCCACAGCTCTCGCTTGATTTATAACGAAGCCCCGTTCTATATATACTGTTTGTGTACCTTGGGAGAATCGGCCGGCGCGGTGCGTCGCTTACAATCCCCGTCGATTGTCGCGGGGTCGCCGTGCGGAGCGCGTGAAGGCTGCAGCTAGCGTGGCATTAACATTCAGAACGGGCTCGAGACAGCGGTGTTCTTCTTCTTCCTACTCCCAATCTTGGCTCTACTTCTTGCTTTGTTTATCTCGCCGCGCACGTACACACTGAAGCAGCTAGATTATTTTTTTCCTTGGGCGCTCTATGCGTATGAAATATTGATATACGATCGACGCTCTTCGCCTCGGCCAAGACGCCACCCTGTTTCAATGTGTGCGGCATATGAAGAGCCCGCAATATGGATTTGAAGAAAAAAAAAACAAGCAAAGGGAGAAACTTTAAAAACCGGCAGTAGCATAGACTCAAACTCATGCGCAGAAAATTGAGAGGAGTCTCTGGTGAGTACATACGCAAGAGCGGCCCAGTGGGAACGGGGACTCGTTTGAGCTTGCACACGTTTTGTTAATCTCTGACCCTCGGAAGAAGAAGAAGAAAAGGAATAGAATAAACGGCTATCAGCACTTCACGGAAAAGAACATGAGGAAGAAGAGGGTGAAGAATTATAAGAACAGACGAGTGCCGTGGACGGATACCAGGCCGTTGAGAAATCTGGAACGCTCGGTATACAATAACGGCCGTGCGTGTATGCGTATACACACAGACACACACACGCAGGTATCGCGGAAAACGGGGATAAAACGGTTTGTTTTGTTTCGTGCGCTGTACGGAGAACACGTTTTCATCTACGCGACACGAGATTTCGGTCGTCCGTGAGCGGAACCCATTGCTCGCTGCGTCTTTTTCTCACGCCCTGACAAGACACCAGGAGTGGGACGGTATATACTGCAAGATAGAGTGAGAAGGAAGACTGAAAGGAAAAAAAGAAGTGGAATGAAACACTCAGCTGGGAGCGTGATGTGCCTTTGGCGAAGGGAAAGGTAGCGCGAGAAGCGAGCCTGAGAAGAAACATGGTGCGGTGTGAAACAAGAAGAAAAGTAAGGGAGCTATGGGAAGGTTATCGAAGGCGGAACAGAATAAAGCGGGTCGTGTTTCGCTGGGTGCGTCCCGTCGGGCCCGTATCGTCGGAGCGCCTGCTTTACGGAATACCGAGAGCGCATAACTCGCGTGTGGTCGTCATACGTATATATCACTATTCTCATAGACGACAACGTGAGTTCGCCGGACAACGACACGATGCTGCGGTCTGAGGAAGCGTACCGGGCTGCCTCTTCCGCGCTTTATTTTTCATCGAAACCCGGGTATATATACGATGTGATAACTGCGCATCCCGCTTGCGTAGATTACTGAGAGGTGCCCATGGCTCATTTTATATATTTGCTCAAGATCTTCAGTCTTGTGTCTCGCGTGCGGAAACCGATGTGGCAATACCTGACTACGCTCGTTTCAGTTACTACCTTCAAAACTTGGCAAATTCATCAATGTACAGTCAAATCATATTCACGACTATGCGGAAACTGTTTCTTTCATCCCGCTTACTTTAGGTATTCATTTATTTGAAATGCCTCAAACTAAGAACAGTGTATTTGTGGACAGAATAAGCAATAAAAGAAGTAATACAGAGTAAAAAAATATCTGAACTTACGATTTCAGTGTACAGAACAGTTGACCAAGCAACGAGGCCAAGCAACCAAGCAACCAAGAAACGAGCAACGAAACAAGAAATATGTGGCACAGATTAATGAACAAAAATAAAATAAAAATCACGTGTCGTGTGTTGTTACCAGTTCTTAATGAAAGAAGTCATGCAGCACAATGCAAATGGCACACGATAGGATAAGAAATAAATTCAAGGAACACGCATTGGAGAGTTTGGAAAATTTCCTGTCACCTAATTTTTGAAAAATCATATATGAAAACGCATGCGTGTAATATAATCTTGCCAATATCATTGAAGCGTACATGGCAAAGTTGTTTGCCTTTTTTTTTCGTCGTTTGTTTTTATTGCAGAGTATGGGACGAGTCAGGTATACGCAAGTGATGATTACTGCCTTCGCGTGCATGGAAACCAAAGAACGCGAGTTCGGCTTTTGCACGAATGTCCTTTAGATGCGTAATAACTCACTAGAAGCGAGCCAGGATTTTAATACTGAATATAATATACAAAGGAATTAGTTTAAAACTACCCAGCTGTATAGTTCGTTCGGACATTCACAATTATATGACAACAGCAGCATGTTACAGCACACTGACACATTTTTGCGACCTATAGGTAGAAAGTAACCTCAAGTAATTTAAGTTAATTACTTCCTTGCCTTCTTTTTATTATCCTTCTTGTAATCTATTTAAGACTTAACTAATGCAGTTAAGAATCTCACATTCCCTGTTTGTGATGATACCGACAGAGCAAGACAATTCGATGGTATGCCGAGAATGTGCCTTGCTGCACGCACCCTTTAGTCTGGAAAGGATGTCTCTCGATAAAACCCAGTCAGCAAAGATAAATGACGTCACACTTCTGTAACGGAAAGTGGGACTACACAACCTTCAGCGACGGCGCTACGCCGCGTAAACATATCGCATTTCACCACGATTGCTGCGGGTGCAATCCTGCGGTACCAGCAAGCTCTATAATTATCCGAAAATTCCTTTACAGTTGTCCATTACACCAGCTTGCTGATTTGTATTTTCATCCTTTTCAGTTAGCACTTTTTTCACCTATGATCCCATTTACCTTGACTGCTGTGAAAAATATACAGTTATGAGCTAAATTATTTCGTTTTCTTCCACGCTACTGCACTAATAGTATGTGCCCAATGTGCCCCGAATTCATGTAATTCTAAATAACCTAGCAATTTCAATAATATTCTGCCACGCGTAGCTTATATCGTCAGAGTCATTTTCTATTAAGCCCCCCCCCCCCCCCCCCCCTCTCCAAAACGATCTAGAAGCAAAAATAGCCATAAAAACAGCTGGTAGAACTCATGCGTCCTAGTTCTATCGTGCTAGCATTAGGCTAATGCAAGGCCACTGCATTTTATACGACCGTCCTTTCAGTGCCATAAACGTACAGTCTGTCAAAAGTTTAGAGCCCAGGGGGTTCACTTCCAAGCTTTATACTGGGACTCCAGGAGCATTCATGGAAGTCCTTCCTATTGCAGGAGGCAGTACCAGAAATCGTCTCATGTCCAGGAAATTTGGAGCGCTAGAGATCCATAAAGAACGACACAGTGTGGCTCAAAAGAAAACTCCCTGGGCTCCAAACTTTTGGCAAAGGCTGTACATACAGCCTTCGCCAAAATTCTACAGGTCACAGGGTCTATTTTTCAGCACCGCATATGATGGGCATTTAAGGCACAATTGAAGCTCCAAATCTCCGGCCGTTGAGGAGGACTCCCGCCCTTACCCCTCAGTGCCATTGCAGCTTCATATAGAGGCCCGAAGTGCCTACACGGCTCAAACGCATACCCTGCGATCTAAAGACTACTAACACAGAGTTTATCGTATTTGCCAGAAGTAACCGGGCGCCAGGTTTGCTTCTCAGCCCTACAGTGCATGGAACACTTACGGCACCCCTGAAGGCCAGATTGTCCTCCTTACCTTACACAGATTTAGAACATAAGGGCCACCATATGGGCTTCACTACACGTCTGAAAACAAAACAAAAAAAAACCTGTTGCCTGGTAACTTTTAGTGGTACATATATAGTACGAGAAAAATGCGCAAAAATCTCGGGTTTTGTTGAACAGACGTAAAAAGGAAACAGAAATTATAAAATATGGCCGAAATCAATGCGCTGATTTTCATTCGAACATTATAGCATTTATGGGCTCGTCGCGTAGGTTAGCGCATAAGCGGTGACACCTTCAAAAAACGATGGTGACCGTGCGACAGTGTGTGTGGCCCACGCGACCCACGCTGCTAGCTGGGCACCATATTGGAGGAAAGTAATATGCAGCGAAAAAAACCGGGACAGCAGAGACGACACAAACAACAGGACTGGCGCTGATCGAACAGTCGTTAGATCAGCGCCAGTCCTGTTGTTTGTGTCGTCTCTGCTGTCCCTGTTTTCTGCGCTGCATATTACTTTCCTTAAGATGAGCCACCGACTAGCCCATACCAAAATTTTGACCATATTGGAGGCTCGATCATGCTACATACGTTGGATCCCAAATACGTTGGATCCCAAACATACAGCGACGCCTTTTAAATTTTGCAAGGTTGGGCGAGCGTCAGAGCACTTTGATCTCGGAATCGCGGTCCGTCCACTTCTGACGCGACTTGTGCATGCCTCGGCCGTGGCATGCAGCTCGAAACAAAAGGCGCGAGTCTTACGCCGGGGAGGGGAAAGTCGACGGCAACAAGGAATCAGCACTTAAGTAATCGCCGCCGATGATACCGATGAGGGGGAGCACCGCTGCTGCAGTTTGCGCTTACGCACAAAGGCGGAGGACGATACGGAGCCGTTTCTCTTTCAGCGGTCGCCCTTTCTGCAAACAGGGACATGCACGGCACTCGGTCTTCGCTGAGGAAAAAAAACAAAAAAAAAAACGAAGCGACCAACAGCTGTTGCCGGGTGCGGGCCGGCTCGCATACCTTTCCTCTAACAGCTCCCTAGAAACGGGTGCATGCAAAATTCAGGGAATGCATGATATGTGAGCAGAGCGACCTTTCCCTCTCATAAAATTGATGCGACTTATGGTTCGTGCAGGAAAAGAGGCCAGGACGAATTATTCGACAAAAATTGTTCAAAGTTTTTTTTTGTTTTTTTTTGCAGTAAAGCACCAAAGAAGAACGGGAATTCCAGTCCTTCCGCCGTCGGGTAAGCTGTATTGTAACCTTCACGGGAGTGCCCGCCATAAAGCAACAACTGAATCACAATATGAAGGATCAAACATTCTGCGGGGAAGCTTTCATTGCTCGGTTCACACGGCGGTCGTTGTTGCCCTAACTGCAACAGTACAGACAATGGGCCTAGTTGGTATACGGGCCATGTTAGGTATGCGCATCCTGCCTCTTGCGAGCCAGCGCTTTCTAAACACGAATAACCCTATCGGGAGTATAACTCCATTTTAGGGGGCAGAGTATGTTGCCCAAGTTACGGAGTAGATTTCAATCACTCAATATACGGAATGCTTACTCTAGGAAACGGCTAAAATCTTCGTAACTGCTAAAACCTCGTATGTTTTGAAGAGGGAATGTGTTTCCGTTTCCAACCGCAAGTTTTCTGTGATTTTAGTGACTGAAAACTCCCCTAAAAGGGAGTGCTCCAGAGGACAGCTTACTCCCATTTTACACCCTTCCTGTTTAGAGTGCAAGTTCTGCACTTTCCTGCTTGATGGGACATCGCCGACAAATTGAAGTTGGCCTGTATCGATTCATTACCGCATTCTATAGTCACAAAGAGGCTACTTCCATTGAAGACAGAGGTAGTATAAACAAGAAAGGACTAAAAAATGAAATACGAATGCCTTGACCTCAGGACTTTTTCACAAGCGAACTGCGTTGACATAAAGAACGATTTTTAAACGCAGATTTCTGATTATAGACCACACAGCGAATAACTTCAAAGCAGTGATCACGGCCTCCCCTGTCGGTCTTTCGTCAGGAGCTTCAGTCGATTGGTGGGGGAATATATATATATATATATATATATATATATATATATATATATATATATATATATATATATACCTCTGGTAACCAAGTGTGTTTATCTTTTCGTGCTATATATATATATATATATATATATATATATATATATATATAGCACGAAAAGATAAACACACTTGGTTACCAGAGGTAAAATGCGAAATTGAGAAACACTTCATTTAGATAAACATTTATTGGGAGTCGACGTTTCGGACCGAGCCTGTCCTTTTTCAAGTCTTGAAAAAGGACAGGCTCTGTCCGAAACGTCGACTCCCAATAAATGTTTACCTAAAGGAAGCGATTCTCAATTTCGCATATATATATATATACATATATATACACACATATATATATATATATATATATATATATATATATATATATATATATATATATATATATATATATATATATATATATATATAGGATGCGAAATCATAAAGTATTTGACTGCTTACAAGAGTATATAGCGAAGTATACGCTTCGTTAAAGGAAACATATTTATTCGACTCGACGTTTCGATCGGATAAATATATATATAGCAATAAGCGCGTATTTTGCTCTCGAACAGACATCACGATGCATAGCCTCAATCAGTCAAGCAATTGATATTTACCAAATACAAAAATTATATGGAGTTCCCTTCAGTGTGCTGTGCATTCTGTGAGGCCAAGGCCCATCTACGAGCAAAGCACGCACTGCCCTGCAGTGTCACGTCTTGAGAAGTGCTCATCGTACGCAAGAATTCTGGACAAAAGCAATTTTGAGCGGGGAACCTTTTATGAACGCAATTTTTTTTCATATAATGTGAGGTTTCACTATAACAATCAATATATCCGCAGATCCCCCGACGGAAGTCTTGCATTTTTTTGGTTAATGTTTTTGCTATCGTCAAAAGCGTTCCCCATTGGTTTTCTATGGAAGTCTTAACTGTTCGATGCGATCGATGGTAAGACCTTAAAAGAAAGATTTCGCTTCATATCCGAAGAATGGACGATTACATTCAATATTTCCATTACAGTATCTTACAGTTTTATAATTTCCAAAATTTTTGCCCAAGAATGGTGGACATGTACGGATAAGTCACATACTGACGTCGCGCTGCATAGTCGAGGAGTAAGACAAAGTAGGGGTGTTCACGTTTGAATTCCACCTTATATATATATATATATATATATATATATATATATATATATGTGTGTGTGTGTGTGTGTGTGTGTGTGTGTGTGTGTGTGTGTGTGTGTGTGTGTGTGTGTGTGTGTGTGTGTGTGTGTGTGTGTTATAGCGAAGTATACCCTTCGTTAAAGGAAACATTAATTTTACTCGATGTTTCGATCGAAAGACCAATCTTGAAGAAGATCGGTCTTGCGATCGAAACGTCGAGTCGCGTCAAATAAATATTTAACGAAGCGTATGCTTCGCTATATACCCCTTTACTCACCACACACACACACACACACACACACACACACACACACACACACACACACACACACACACACACACACACATATACATACATATATATATATATATATATATATATATATATATTACATATGATAAGAGGGCCCAAAAACTTTCGTCGCAGCACACAACGTGTCTTACTGCTCTCGTATATCGCTGCGTAGAGCACGATACATTTCGTCATTCACGCCCTGCTTGCGCTACAGAGGACAGCAGTATAGCGAAGTCACGTGCAAAGCGCAGCTTCGTATCGTGTGGCGCCCAAATAAATCGATACCACTACACACGCGATAGCGCGCACCCTCCAGCGGTCAGTAAACCCCTCGCGTGATACGCGGCCACAATGAATATTAAGCAGCGTTTGGAAACCAACAGAACAAAGAGAGGGGGAGATTGGGTGAGGAGAAGGCGCTCTCGGTCCGTCCGATGCGAGAACGCTGCGCCAGCTGATCTCTGGCCGCAATCTATCTGATGAGCTCCGCGTCTCTTCGGGGGCAGCATCCGATAGTGTGGACGGGGAGGCGATGCGAGCACAATTAAAGCTGCGTGACGGCCACGTCTTCGGCTCTTCATGGGCGACACCGTATTCGATCCTAGAGTCCGGGAAAGCGACACTCCCTCCCCTCCCCCCCATCGCACCGCGAAGATAATTGGCGCCTCTTCTAGAAGCCAGATAAGTTCGCCAGAGCGTGTGGTGTGACACGCACTCTTGATGCAGTAACACGTTGTGGTGTATGGCTGGCCCAGTTTGAGTGATGGGAGAATGTTGGAGGTTAACAAGACTAAGTGACCGCATTTAAGTGACGCGGCGTGCGCGATATGTGTGTCAGGAAGGGGAGTACGCACGCGTTGCTTTTCTCTCATAAATTTGTCCATTAAACTTAGTTACTTGGCTTCGAACGTCGCTCCTTGGTGCCGAGCTATAACTGGTCAAACGGCGGTGCCCGAGTCGCAAGCGGAAACGCCTATTCGTGCAGAAACCAGCGCGGCACTCGAAATAGCAACGCTTGAAATAAAAGCTTGCACGAAAATGAGGCTGGCGGTGAGCTGCACGCCATTTGAAATGTTTTGTCGTTTCGGCCGCATAAGGATACGTGGTACCACTACACGCCAACACCAGAACTGGGAGCGAAATTGCAAGAGAAACCTCTGATACAAGTGAAAATACAGCTCTGCGAATTTGGTACGGGCCAGCTTTCGCCAGTGTGGTCTGCGGTACTGCGTGTGTGGATTTGCGAACTTCGGACGCTGAGCCGAATCATTACTGCTTAAGGCGAGAAACAAAAAAAAAGAAAAGAATATCTTCACGAAGTCTGATTCGCTGCTGATTGTTAGCGAAATTTCATGCTTAAGATAGCTATCCCCCCCCCCCCCCCCCCTCTATTTCTCACTCCCTCTCTGTGCAGGATATTGCGCCGAGAAAGGTTCATTTCAGAAGACATGATTGCACTGATGCTGAATTGACTGCATTACTGCATGACTCATTAAATGCAATAAGGAACACTATTTAAAGGGAATATACTCATAGCCATATACGCTGGAAAATGCATTTCCGTACAACACACGGGACTGTGCGAGAAAATAGGGAGACATATACCTGTGGAGCTCATTGAGCTTGCAGAGTACAAAGAAAACAGGCAGTCTTTTACATCAAATAAAGTACAAGCGGACTACAGTAATAAGCAATGATTTTGTGTGTTTTAGGGATACGTAAATCGGAAAAATAAATGTGAATTAATGTTCTGAAATATGTGGATGCTGGCTAAGGGATCGGAAAAGTTCGCAATAATCCCTGTGCTTGCCGCCCAGCGCCAATGCATTTTTGAAAACTTTTGTTCAGTTTGAGTTTGTCATCTTTCATTTTTGTAATGAAGATAGAACAAGCGATAAAAGCAGCTTTACAAGAGCCTTGGAAGCTTCAGCACACGTGGCAATAAAGCGGAATTCAAGGAAACAGCAATTTTTAGAAATAGATCAGTGCATGGAAATGCAGTAAGCAAAGCAAGAAACATATATGCAACATATGCAACATATCTGCACGTGAGAAAAAAAGTAGCACACTTAGTATCACATAAAAAGAAACAGCACTAAAATACAATATTTTCAGGATCGCAATAGATTTTCGGGGTAGAAACAACAGATACACTTTTTGGATTGTCTAGGTAGGTCAAAATATTCTGCGGTCAACATATTTGACAGAGTGGGCAAAGTAGAACATCGTGTACCATTTTTCTGTATGGCATGTCTGTCGGATAAAAGGTTTTCTTGCAGTTTCGCCAGAGAGATTATTACATTCGTACTGTTTTTTAAGAATGACCTATAATGGGATGATTCTAGGTTTTATTAGCTATATATCGCCTCTTTTGTAGTAGATATAGTTTGTAAACGTTTGTGACGCCCGTGGAACAATAATTATTCAACAGTAATGCAGAAGCGAAAATACTAATGCATTATAAGGTGAACATTTTAATTTAAAACGTAATATGTGCCTCCTTCTAGAAATAATTCCAACACCTGACGATACTTTAAATTGAAGGTTCTCCCCATGCTCATTTCAAATTAAATTTTTTGAAAACATCACACTGAGCACCCTTACGCAGTCAACCAGTTCAACGAGTTTCATTCCCAGATCTATGCTAATGCTTCTTGATAGGTGCCTACCTCTCGAGACGCAGTACAAAAGTGGCTTCAATTCGTTTCAATTTATTGTTTCCCTGGTAAACAACGCTGACTAAACCTCCTTTGAATCCATCGCCTGATAGCGTGTACGAAATTGTGTTGCAAGAGGTCCGCAGCTTGCTTAAAAAAAATAAATTAACGAACTGGCGGCAAAGTGCAAACGGACGAAATGAAATGCATACGTGGTTCTGCCTATTTAATTCCTATTTAATTCTTCTATCTATCTGCGATTTCTGCTACCTAATGCCTATTTAATTCTGTTTTTCCTATCTAATTCCGTTACCAGATTACGTTTTTGCGTTTACTCATAGAATCATTAGTTTGTCCCACAGCTTCACAAAAGCGCTGTTTATTTGTATTAGATTATGTAACAACTCTCGTGAGAATTGCCGTAAGGACCGTTGAAGACCACCAGCGCTTCCGAAACGTGATAGCTAAAGCTGTATAACTATGCGCCTTACAAATTGTGTTGTTGATTTTATGCTGTTTTTTTTCTAAAACTGCGTTTAAAATGCAACAGCAGAGACAGATAGATACCCCACATAACCAAGCGAGGATGCAGACTTCATTACTCCTGACCAAATAATGCTACTCTGCTTTGCATTTTCGGTTAAGAATTTATGAGCACAATATTTTGTAGTACAATTAACCCTAATTAAACTATTAAACTAGTCACATGCTATTCATCACATGTTTTCTTTTTCTTCTGCAAAATGAGACAACCCCGCTGAAAAGTCCTCTGGCAAACTGTCTGCCTCAAATGTACACCACGCAAAGATTTCCTCTTAAGATAGATATTGAAAATAAGAGCATTTGGGTAAAACAGATTTTCCCCAAGAACAAACAAACAAGCATGCATGATTGTTGCAGCCCACAGTGAAATAATTACTGCTTACGGATCCCCATTTTTGAATCAGTGTCAAAAAAGAAGTGGTACCGAGAAATTCGAAAAGCATGCTTTGTATAAGATTTCAACATCTTCCCGCAAACAAAGAAAAACGACAACATGACCGCAATGCATCATTGGCAGTTTTTTTTTTTTGTTGCTTGGTTGCTTGTTTGCAGCACACGCATCAGATATCTACACAATCCGTCCTGCGTAGTGTGCCATATCCTGGGTCATTTACCAACATGCTGCTTTCTAACCATGTCTCCAAATCTGCAACAACTAGCAAAGCCCAGCTGCACACTGTCGTCAACTGGTTGAGCAATTTGCGCCCGTATAATGCGGGGAATTTTAAACAGCAGTCATTTTAACTTTCACGCTTGCGTTTTAAGGGAGCCCAAAGCTTCGTACGGTGGATACGAAACTACCGCACAAAGACTCAAACTTTATAGCCTGCATACAACATGCATGCAAGCGATGCAGCGAGTCCACGCGACATCGCCGTGAGAACTAAATACTGCTCTGGAAGTTAATCGATGGCAGAAACAGTCTACGGCGCATTTCAGGTTTTTGTTCTCTGCTCTCAACAAACCGCTGCGCCCGCGGAAAAAATCTCGGGAGAGACCGTGGCTTTTTTATCATTTCTTTTCTCTTTCTCTCCGTGCACGAGTGGGCAGTGAAGGACCCTCGAAGTCGCCATCCGTCACTGAGCGATTAGAGCACTCGTCCCAGTTCGATTAATCTGCGACGCAATGCTTTCTTCGTTTTCTGCGAAATCTATAATCTGGCCTCGCGTCAGACACCAGACAACGGAGGCAGATCGAAATGGTCGCTTTCGCCATGTGGTTACTGTTAGAAGCCCTAGAACAGTCATGTTCTGTGTGATCAATGACATGAGGTAATGCTGCAATTTAAAAATATATAGCCAGCAGCACTGAATAGCGCAATGGTAGAATGAAAGGAAAAAAAAACACTGCAAATCACTACAAGCGCCCATAATAGTTCAATTGCGAAAGTATCCATTACATAAGATAGTGCCTACAATAAGGTCAGATGGCTCATGACACTCCAGGAGGCTACGCAACATACATACATACATACATACATACATACATACATACATACATACATACATACATACATACATACATACATACATACATACATACATACATACATACATACATACATACATACATACATACATACATACATACATACATACATACATACATACATACATACATACATACATACATACATACATACATGATAACTGCAAACCGACACGCCATACTGCTGAAACTTTACGTCAGTACCAATCTGTCTGTGTTGTTTATTGCCCACTTCCTAACTCAGCATCCTTTTCACTTCACGTTGTTTTCTTTAAAGAGCTAGCAAGTCACAATGAAAGTAGGTGACGCGTGTCTTGTTGCATCAATAAGTCCCGTCCACGGTATAGACAAAAAGAAACTATGCAAGCACTGTCGTGAACTGGCGCTTCGAAGCTGGCCAGTCTCAACTAGAGTCGCATGTCGCGGCGGCGGTTGCGGCATGCGTTGGTGAAACATTAACCCCGGCAAGCACACATCGGCCGTGCTCGGCTTTCAAGCGGCGGCAGGGCCGGTAAGTGCATGCTGAAGAGAGGCGACGCAACGATATATAACTCTGCAGCTCTCGGAGCTCTCTTTTAGTAGTCGCGTTGTTTGTTCGGAGTGGTTACGTTTAGTGCAATGCAAACAGAAAAAAAAACACAACACACTCTGATAACCGTGCAATCGTACAAATCCAAAAAGAAGCTTCAAGTTTTATGGAACTACGAAAGCAAGCAGTACTTAGAAAACATTGTGCAAACGATATTCAGGGCGCATCATTTTATCTAGTACAGTTCAATTGTAACGAACCAGTTAAAGAGTTCATTTCAGCACATTAGGCAATTAATTAATTAATAGTCTCACATACGCTTGAAACATGTACCCGCTTGCTAATATAGTGCAACCTCAAAAAGCGGTGCTCTGTAGCTACTAAAAAAAGCATGTTCGTTAAAAACCTGCGCTGAATAAAATGAAACGCCTTGTAGACCGCAAGTTGGAAGCATTAATTAGGCAATGAACGCTTTTATACTAGTTAAGGCTATGATCGAGAGACTTTGTTGACAACATGAAGAGAGGCACCACTTTCACAATAGTCGAAACTTTTGGTTCCTCACAAACAATGGAGATAAACAGTTATAACTTTGGCGTACGGCACTCAATGCATCACCCATTTCAGGCACTGAAATATGTATACGATGGCTTTCACTCTGCCCGTTGGTCAGACACTTAAAATACGAATCAAACAAGAACACAACACTTGTACTCACACTCAACAAGAACACTCTACAGGCTTACATTTTCTCCCACTTGGAATAGCCTGATGCAAGTATTCGTCTCACTTTTTATGAAAACTTCTTAGATTAACTGTCACGAGTGTTTCAATTGAACCCTTTCTGCGCATGTTCTTCGCATTTCTAAACATGATCGAACTAGCGAAAAATGGCGGAGGCCGAGTGGCAGCTAAATTTCTAAGCAGCATTAGAAAAGAGCGATTTATTTCTACGTATCTATTACTGTTTATGATATAGACAGCAACACACTCACACACACACACAAATACAAATATACTATCAGGAACAAAAGTGGTATACTCCACGCGGAGGGAGCCGAAGCAACAGAAAACTGCGTTGCAGCGCCATCTACAAGTGGCATCTGGGGTTGAGACAGCAACAGCATGACCTTTATTATCAGCAGGCATGTCGCTTGGCTCGTTACAATGTTTCGTGCTTTAGCTCGTTAAAAACGCTGCAGTTTTCGGTTGTTCCGGCTCCCGCCGCGTGGAGTATATGCCACTTTTGTTCCCGATAGTATGCATTCTTTTCAGTGCAGCCTAACAGGAAGAATTGCCGTTGCACTTTGATTTCTTAAATAGCTCAAAGTAGTACAATAACTTTTATTCTGCCGCCTTCGCTGGTTTTTAAGATGCTTCTTGTTTCTGTACTGTGACTTGCATCGGTATATTCATTGAGCATATAAAGCAAAAAGGAAACATAGCGAGCATCAGTACTTCAAATAAAAAAAACACAAAAACAAAGCCAAGAGCCAAGCCGGCTGGGCGCACGTGTAAAACACGCAACCGCATAACAACGTGGGGGCGCCGGCACAAAACAATGTGCAAATGAGGCGGGCAGTCAAGTGCCGTGACCTCCGGCCGTCTTGGTTTTCCTTCTTTTCACCTTCTTTCTTTTTTTCTTTCCTCCCTCACTTTCACTCTTCTGTCTGGCGCGCAAGAGCCGAGGCGTCGGCAACCTTTTGTTGCTGCCGCCGGCAGCGAACGTCGACGCGCGCGAAACGAGGATATCGGCCAATAATAAACACTCGGAGGCAAAGGGAAAGAAGGAGGAAGAAAAGGAGAGCATTAGTGTTTTCTTCGCACGTTTCTCCAAGCGAAAACGACACGCACGCTTCTAGGAAATACCGTATGTATGCGTATATCAATGCCCTTTATTTATAGGAACTCCAGATAAATGCCTATCTGCACGTATAAACCGGACCACTACCGACCACCCTTCGATTTTCCCTGTCTTTCCGAGTCAGTTTTCAAAAACTGTCGCGACCCAAGTTTCTCCATTTAAACCACGCGTTTGCATACACAAGAGCATCACTCTTTATGTCTGTACAACTCTGTGGAGAGTCTTTTGTGCACACGTTCGGAGCAACAATCAATAGCTGTTTAACCTTAACTATATACTGACACGTCCCCTGGCGGGATGTCTTTGGCGGTGGTAATTAGAGGGAGCAAACCAATGGTGCAAACTATGCGTCGGCCAGAATGAGGTCCATCAGTAGCGAAACTCTGACGTTTTCTTTGACGCCTATGTCTCGTACATAAGCTAACCGAATGCAAGCATTTGACAAAGTTTGATCACAAAACTATGCGTCAGCCTCAGTGGCTGGAAAACTCCCGCACATTGATTGGAATTTTGGGCCTAGTTAAATCTGAACGGCTTGATGGCCACCTGTTGACATCCTTCCACCAGACAAAGCTGTTTTGTGCGGTCGCTCTGCAAATATTCACATACGGATGGAGACGTGTCTCACTTCACAAGAAGAGTGGAGATAGCTTGGAAAGGAGGAGGATGGTTTGGGAAAGAGGGAAGCTGCAGGGAGGTGGTTACGCGTCGTGTATTAACCCCGGGCCTCCGTCTGGCGGTACGCAGGGCACAATGGCCCCCGGAATTCCTTCCGCCAACGAGTTATTTGGGGGCAAAATGGAAGGAAGCACAACAAGCACCGCAGCCACACTGAAGGTTCGAAGAGAAACAAGCAAAAACACACGGCTCAGGTATATGCCACCGCAACCACGACGACCAAGATAAAGGGAGGCCATTCTCCTCTGAAAGAAGAGGCCAAACCTGACGTTTACGGCCATACCCGTCTCGGGGAGCAGTATTTCATTTCTCCCGTTAGTCAGGGGAGAAATTGCCTGTGTTTCAAAGGCATCGTTACTATATACCGCGCGCGAAGAGCGTTTTCTCGGCGAGTGCTTTGACCTTCCGCGACGGTCGGTCAGGGGAGGTTAGCCGTCCGTCCGTCTTGTCCCACCGTGTTCTTTTGTTCCCTCCTTTCTCTCTTTCTTTTTGCCAACGAACGACACGCTTCAGCGCAGTGCAGGTCCTGCCCAGCGCCAGTGATTGTGAAGATGTTTTGAGGTAACCGCGCACTATCTGCCTGCTAGGCTGCAGCCGACAAGGGTATTGTTTTTTCCAGTACATCGGCAACCGCAGTACGGACATCTTTCCGTCACTACGGACGAGTTATGTCACTGTGGGAGTAACTAATTGGCATACTTAAATCTGCGCAAAGAAAGAGCCGACACCTTTTTCGTATGTACAGTAAATAAAAAAAAATTGATGGAGGTGAGACGCGCTTGCTTCGCTGCAAAGAACGATATAAACTGCACTCACCGGAAATTTAGCGCACAGCTTTACAGGGAAGTTCAGCACAAGTCGCGCTTGCTACAAGCATGTGTGGCAGCTTTCATCTCATTTTTTTTCTTTAAAGCCTCCTGCCTTCAAACAGAAAGAGCGCGTAAAATTTGGTAGTTACTCAGTGGCTACAAAGCAGAGATAATCGACTTGAATTTCTATTCCTATACTTCCTCACACTGCCGAATGCCGTGGGTACCATCGCGAATGTAATTAGAACGCGGTGACTGTAAGAAAGAGGACTCGTCGTAGCGAAGATGAAACCAGAGGAGAGGGCTTGGGAGAGGAGAAAGAGAGAGTGAGAAAAAGCAAGGGTGACAGTTGTCTCACATGGGAGGGACCGCGCAGTTAGACACTAATAAATGCCCGAGCTTTTAAAACCATGTACTCAGACACAGAGGACGTCATCTTCTACGCCGCGCGTCTGCACAACGCGTCACCGGTCACCGTCACACGGCCAGGTACGGCAGAGCTACGCGGTTCGGCCAGTTCCCGACGCGAACAGAGCTGTGCAAGAGCGAACATGCCCACAGAACCTTGTTGAGGCGGGAATGAGAGGGGTACTCACGTCGCCGTGCGCAGGAGCAAGGCTAGGAAGAGCACGGCCCAGGCAGCGGCGAACCAGCGCACCGCGTAATCCATGGGTCTCTCGGCGGGGCTAACTGCAACGGCGCTGCCCGCTCAGCGCGGAGGCCGGCGGCATGGCTAGTGCTCGTTTCGCGCGGCGCTCCTGCGCTCTGCTGCGGGGCCCCCCTCTCTCGCGCGGCCGCTGCCGCAGATGCACCCGCCGCTGCTGCTCCGCTGGCCTCCGCGGTGCAGACCGTGCCGGAGGGCGGAGTCGCCAGGCGCCTCCTCTCTGCTCCTGCTGCTGCCGCTGCTGTTGCTGCTGCTGCTGCCGGAGGCCCTCCCGGCGGAGGAGACCGGGCTCCCTCGCTCCTCGCGGCTACCTTTGCCACGGCACCAAAGGCGCCGACGACGACGATGCGGGGACAGCTACGCGACACGACGACCGAAGAGCGACCCGCGCGACGTCGATGACGACGCTCCTCTCGCCCGCAGCGCGGCCCCGATTTTCCTCCCCGAGGGAGGAGGTGGGAGAGGGAGGGTCGCGTAAAAGTCTCTTGGTCGGGCGTGCGGGGTATCCCGGACGCTGAGTATGGGACGTCCGGCTCGCGATGCACGGGGGGGACTCTGGGAATTCGAAGTACAAGGCTGCTGATCAGCTAGCAACTTTGTAGTTCCTTGCAGGGCTGTTAGTGTATTCAGCTGTTGCTCCTTAGCTGCTCCTGTAGAAGAGACCGGGGCTGCGCCCTGTCAGGCTCTGTCTAGCGGGGGCTTTCGGGACATCTTCGTGATTCCTGGACACACTGACTTTAGATAGTCCGTTGCTTCTGCACTCAAGATATAGAAATGCTTTGAAATGTTCGTTGAACGCTTTGGTTCTGGAAATGCACTGAAGTCTAGAGTGGCTTTTCGGCTCCTCGTTCAGGTATGAATGCTTCTGTCAGTTCTCGGGGACGTAAGGTCAGGTCAAAGAAATTGGTTTCCTAATAAAATAAAAATACTGCAGATATTTCTTGGGATAGGGGATATGAGGCAGTCCCGGTTATAAATGCACTGCGTGTTCCCTCGTTTCCCGAAATTTCTCTTTCCTCTCTCTTTAACTAAATGTATGAACACTAGCCTGTGACCTTCGACGGCTCAATACTCGGTGTCTTGATGTTGAGAGACGATCCAAACTCCCTGTGAAGTCAATGGCGTATCCAGAAACGTGTGCCGTACCTTCGGTATAACTCCGAACGTATGCAACTGACACCCAGCTCTGAAAAAAAAGAAGAAAAAAGCACACATCATATTTTCGCATTTGTCTCAACTCGAGAATGTGACATGCAAATTAGCAGCAAGACTGTACAGCTGAGACTGTGTTTAGGAAAAACAGGACTTATATGGGCGAGACGGTAGGTAGTGTGCATCCGCTAGTTGTAGTCGTTACTCCAATGGATGCAGGTGTTTTTCAAGACAATTAAAAAAAATTCCGTGCTGCATTAATTTTCAATTGTACTGTAAACCTAAACTGTGGTATCACAGTCGTCATTAGGTCCTTGCATTTTATTGAAATAACGGAGCCTTTTGCTATACGCTTTAGTTTCACTACTCACCAAATAACTCACAGTTCTAAGTATATTTTAACTGTTTCTCTTCAGATAACATTATCTTTCACAATTATAGAACCTCTATAAATTTGGATCTTAATTATGGAGTCTCGTTATGTTGCAAACTACGTAGAGTTGTATGGCGTCTTTGAATGTGAAAATTATGAAATTTGGTACGAAAAAAATCTCTACTAGAGGTGAAAGATCCGGGTCACCGGCAGAGAAATCGCTAAAAACTGCAGTATTACAGGGCTGTTAGTGTCTTCAGCTGTTGCTCCTTCTTAGCTGCTCCCCAGAACGAAAGAGAGATTTATGTGATGGCCTGAGAGAAAATACGCAGGACATGCTGAATTTTAAAAGAGGGATGACAGATTACTTATCCGAAACGAATCGCATTAATTCAATAGTTACAAAACTTTATGCAAATTAACATTGCTCCGCAATGTGAATTTCTGGCGAAATTCTTTTTGACAAGTCGTCTGAAGACGCCAGCCTCAATCGTTCATTCCTTGCTTGCAGTTCTTATCGGCGGTTTTTCGCACCATCTGAAAGAAAACTTATGAGCTCGAGTTCTTCTGGCTCCAACGAGGACACAGAAAATGACGATCGGCTCACATCAATCTGGGCCCCCGTGCCACGTACGTCTGCCCAAGTGACTGGCGTAGTTTTAAGCTGAGACCATGCAGGCCGATCGAGCTATCGATCGATCTGTATGTACATAATTTTATCATCAGTCAGTCAGTCAGTCAGTCAGTCAGTCAGTCAGTCAGTCAGTCAGTCAGTCAGTCAGTCAGTCAGTCAGTCAGTCAGTCAGTCAGTCAGTCAGTCAGTCAGTCAGTCAGTCAGTCAATCAATTAGTCAATAAATCGATCAGTCAATAAATCAATCAATCAGTCAGTCAACCAATCGATAGATCAATCAATCAATCGACCAATCGATCGATCGATCAGTTTTGATTCTCAGAGGCTTCCCTGCACACGTCTTCCCTGGAACAGGTTGCCTACACGCCGCTGCGTCGTGTGTCAGACGCAATACCTTCCGACCGAGATCCCATTGTTCTAATCTTATCGGCCGGATTGCATTAGCGGCGCCCGGCTTCAGTGGCGCCCCCGTCGTGCGCCCTCTGTTGTGCCTTCGGAAAGAAGGGCACTTCGGTGCACGTGTCTCTACGGGGGCCCATTTTTTTTCCCCCTTATCTAAGCGCCCCCAGTTGGTTCACGATGCGCGCGAAGCTCGCCACGGAATGCGCCAACACATTCGGCGCGGTATATATCCTCAGGAGCAGTAGCCTCTTTCTCCCTTTCTCTCTATCGGCCGCACTCGTAGGTGTGGCGCTGTCATTGAGTTTGTCAATTATAGCGATGCGTCATACTGTTTGTATTCAAGCTCCTTTTCCCCACGTTCCCTGCAGTAACCGTTTAAAGCGACTACTTGAATTACGCGACTATTTTCTTATTAAACAGAACATTTGATGTCTGGTTTTTTGAAGTAGGCTTTAAAACACGAGTAGAATTTATGTTGGTCACCGGTCGTTCATTTATGTAATTTAGCACATCAGCCGATAAAAACAGCGTTGTCAAAATGCACTCACTTGCTTTTCCAATACCTTCTGTATGTTTGTACCTGGCGACAGCGATTTATAATACTGCAAAGCCGTGTAAGTTGTGCGTGTCTCTTCAGCTTATCATCAGACATAAAATATCTGCTGTCTACACTCCTTTTTTTCTCCCCGTTACCCCACACATGAAAATGGAATCTCTACTTCAGCATCAACGTGCCTCTTCCTTCTGCTGTACCTAACCTCCTAGTGAATACATGAGCGGATGATGGTGACCTCCTGCTCTGGAGTAGGTTCGCACAACACAACGTGAAAAGTTTTCTGCTTTCTTAGCTGCTTTTGAGGTTGCATTGCCGATGTGATAGACAGTCTACTGTCTTCTCAAGCATATGTTTTACGTTCGTGAGGCCAACACAGTCCAAAGGCCGTTGTAAAGATGGGGCAAGGGGACAACAGTTCTGGGCTTCGACTAAAATCCGACAACCTGAAAGCACAACTGCGCACTTTGGCAATGCAAAGCTAGGGGCCAAGTGATTTGTTATGAATATCTAACCAAAGAGCTACGAGGTAATTTTTTTTTTTGCTTCTCACAACAAGTACAGGCGCCTTCGTTACCGTACCCTCCGTAACATCAGGACCACAAGCTGACAAAACCAAAACACCCTATGCGATGCTTACCAGCATAGCTCCGACCGCAATTTCTGCCACGAAGGGTGCGTATTTCACTTCCGAGCAGTAAAGATGCAAGTTCCGTGAAGGTGCTGGAAGACGACCGAAGCTTCTTGGAGCAGCAAGGGACGACTTTTCCTTAACACAAGAGTTAAGTTCATTGCATCGTCACACCGCAGGCCGCAGTAAACTTCCCAGGACAGTCTATACAGACCAGTGGCAGTCCGTGTCACAGAACCGAGCAGCAGTCACAGTAGCTGACCGGCACACACGAAGCAACTTGCAATCGCCTGAAACACAGCACGGGGTTACGGTTCCACAATCACAGGCGCTCATAGTACATCACCAGGGAAATCCGCACTCGATCTGGGGGCGTCTTCAGAACGCGAGCGTCCAGCGTCGAGGACCCGACGAGACGGACAAAAGACGACTCAAGCACGAAGACGCAGGGCACGGAGAAGAAACGAAGCAAAGAAAAGAGACTCTCGAAGCGGCCCTCGTTCGTGCCAACGCTGACGCGAAAGAATCAGCTTTTCCTGGCCGTTCTTGAAGACGGCGGCGCTCGGGGGAGAATGCTATCATATCGCGCCTCGAGTGGGCGAACAAAGGAACTGTTCTTGGGGGCCCCCGATAGAGTTGTCTTTTATCAAGGTAAACAGGTCGAAAGACACTGGCGCAGGTGTGGGGGCAGGTAGACAATGGAAGCTTCCAGTCATTGGGACCCTTAGTGGGCCGCGGACACGGATACACAACGTCTTCCCTCTCCTTGCGCGAACATGCAGCGCTTCTTGGCCCAGATTCTATTGTACGACAAACCTCTTGAAGAACATGCATATACGACAGATATGGCGCCGCTGCGTCGCGTTCAGAGGCCGGAAGCTGAACGCGTGCGGAAGGCACTTCTTATTGTTGGTGGATGGAGACCACTCCTTGCCCCTATGTGCGCACCCTGCTTACGCCCGAAGAGAAGAACGCGGAGTGAATAACACGTCGCCGATTCAATACCATACGCACGTAACAACCAATGATTTACTGCCATTTGCATTTGCATATGTGCGAGTATATAACGCGGTATTCGTGAACCTGGATATTTACACAAAAGTCAACAATTCGAATGGGACTTTTTGCCTACAACCGTCGCTGAACGTAATAGGTTGGCACACAGTATTTGTATGTATTCTTTACAGTGAAACATGGTTGGTTTATGTGTCGACTTGCTTGCCTGCTTCCTGCTTTCTTTTTTAGTGCATTTGTTTATGTCCTGCCACCGCCCCCGCTATGATACGGGAAGGCTATGTGAGTACAGTTAATAAATAAATCCGCGTAAGTGTTAATGTTAGGAGTGTGCACATTTGAGGCAGGAGGCAAGGTATAGGAACGACAATGGCAAGCTCTAACAGGAAACAAGCGATCTCGTTTAGAAATGTCAAAGCGAGCAGATATAAGTTAGAACTAGCAGAACTGTCAGTATTATTGCGTACGTGCAAGGTAGGTGGCGTAGCGAAGTGCTGTATGCAGAGAATTGAGCATTCATTGGAATACGAACAAATTCTGAAAGCAGCAAACAGAAAATTAGGCCTGGGAAAGAATCATTTATGCAGTGAGAGTGAACAGCGCTATAGCGTTATTGGGAAACCGATTGAGATAGTTAACGGAGCATAAAAGTACTGCACGGATTTGTACAGCAGCCAAGATTATCTAGGTACAAATGTGGAAGCAGCAGCGCCTGCGAGGTGAAAGGACCATTTGGAAGAAAAGAGGAACTAATTAATGCCTCAAAAGGAATGCAGAGAGGAGAAGTCCGTCAGGGGTCGAATAAAATTCCATAGTCCTTCACATGCGAATGACTGCCCGATGTGACAGAATACCCTACAGAATACCATGTCTTTCTACATCGGCATGAGGCCCATGTAGAAAGGGCCTCGGACAAGGTGCCACAATCACTGCACCTACATATTTATAAGAGGTATGTATTGGGATCTATCGGGAAGTGCTATTGAGTTAAGAATCAATGGAGGACGCCGCAGTAACCCTTGATACAATATTACCCGGCGTTGGAAGTCGGAGGGAATAGCAGCGCCTGATCGAAGGCCTAAACAGGTAAATCACAACAGTAAGTGGGAAAATCAACATGAAGGACACCATAAAGTAATATTTAGCAGTCTGAGAAACGATCAATGCTTTACTAAACGGATAGCGTATAGCCAAACTTGTTATTGGGGCTATAGCTGATCCATAGCTAGGCAAATTGCGCAAACAGACGAGGAGGACAGGCGCAAGTTGCCCTCTCCTACGTGAGTACTTGGCTGGCGTCGGTCCAGTTGGACAGCCAGCGCGCCCTGGTGTATCATGGCGAGGATCTTTTGAGCGCTTATTATCTGTCGCTCTACAAGAAACGATCTTCTTTCCTTTGCGCCTGTCTTCCTTGTCATTGATGTGTTTCTTTTTGTTTGCGTACTTAGCATTTTACAAAATTTTGCGATAGGCAGTGTGTTTTGGAAATGGCAAAGGAATAGTTCATTGATGTAGACCCAGCACAGTATAGACACCGCAGATCCAGACGTTCAAAAAGAAGTAATTTGAAGAGGAAATCAGTATGAATTTGACAGTCTTTCTCAGGTCATTAATAGCAGAGTACCAATATCCCCCAAGAGGAGACTCCATCATATCGGTCCAGTACTTACCTGTAGACCTGAAACTTGAGGGCTAACGAGGGCTTGAAATCTGTCAAAAGTATACAGCCTATGGGGTCTGCTTCTGAGCCCTGCAGTACGGCTCCTCTTTCCTACTCAGGGACCTTAATCTCACGAAAGGAGGAGGAACTTAAGTCCTCTTTCTGTGCTTCCGAATTGCAGCAGCAGTTACTCTCCCAATAGAGCAGTGGCAATGTAGCCCTTATCCCCGGTATAAAATGGTTTGGTTTGTTTTGGTTTGTGAGGTTTAACGTCCCAAAGCAACTAAGACTATGAGAGACGCCGTAGTGGAGGACTCCGGAAATTTCGACCACCTGGGGTTCTTTAACGTGCACTGACATCGCACAGTACACGGGCCTCTAGAATTTCTCCTCCAAAGAAATTCAACCGCCGCGGCCAGTATAAAATAGGGCATTTTGCCGCATCAGGGGTGCATCAAGCGCAGTCAGATGCTAAGACATGTTGTTCTAGTGAAAGTATTAATACATTCGAACCCCGTTATAATGAAACGGTTTATAACTAAATGATGGATATACGGAATGAATGGCGTGTCCACTTGGAATGCACTGTCAGCACGGGTTATAACGAAGCTACCGCTACAGCGAAGTAATAGCCGGGCCCCTTCAAATTCGCTATAACGAGGTTCAACTGTAATAAAGGTTTCTACATGCCACAGGTTCAGCCGCAGTTGCATATTATAGTAGCCCATTAAGTGTGAAATAGATAGTGAACTGGACATCAGGAGTCGATAGATTATCTTACAAAACGTTTATTCTGTCTTTTTTGTTCTGTTTTTCGCGAAAAGTCCGCTTTCTGAAACAACGTACTAGTCGACGGCATATGCGCGGAAGTGACGATATAGCTACTTAATGCGGCGACTCTCAAGGCATGACAGCCTACTTTTCCTGGATGGTAAAAGTACACAGCGTATGACAGCCACCTTGCTGCCACTATCAGTCAGAAAGGGCTGCTTCAGAGCTACCTCACGGTTCACGTGCTCAACTTTTGGTCCAACGGTTCTCCTTTTTACCTGCGCAATGTTTACTCAGCTGATACGATTAAACCGCGATGCCATTAGTCGGGGCTGTAAACCAAATATTTTTTTTATGTTGTCCCATATAGGCTTTATATTGTCGAAAGAGAGCGCGCGACTGTTCTAATGCGTTAAATAATTGCTGCAATACACTTGTAGCGAGAAGTGGCACCCGAGAAAAAAACAAAACCAAAGTATATAGCTGTAAGTTATATAAGATGAAAAACAAGATCAGATTTGCTGTACAAACGAACGAACCGGACGCCTGCATTCCGTCATGTTACCCAACTCCGTAGGACAAGACCTAAAGAGTACGCTGACATTATACTTGAATCTTCACTTAATCAGTACAGAAGCAACTTGTTTCTCGAACTCTTGCGGAGTCCACTTGAAAAGCATAGCACAAAGTGGCCAAATAGGCCCAAATAGGCACAAATAGAAACTGGCGACAGCGATATATGCCGTGTAGTGATATCACGGAACAACAGTCACCGGCAGTGACGGCGTGCAAATTCAAAAAAAAATTATCGCCTAAAACTAAAGACTCAGATAAAAATCGCTGAGCGGATTATAATCATAATGCGCATGTAATGAACCGCGCTTTGTATATTTACTTGGACCACCTCGCTGTTCCGGCATGCTAAGAGCATTTAATTTTGGGTATTTGCTTTTTTTTGAGACCTAGTTTTTCACTCCTCCGGAAACTTTAAAGGGCTGTCTGGTGTCCGAAAGTTTTTTTTTTTTTTTCAGGAAATATTGAGGAAACTTACTTTCGGTACCGCGAAAGAGGCATAATTTTTTTGGGAGGGTCGAGCTCGAAGTCAGGTGTGCTTGGCGTGGAAGGACCCGAAGAGGAAGTGAACATGAGCGGAGCACCTCAAGTGAAGAGATAAGATAACCCGTGGCCTGTTAGAGTGGTGGAGAAAATATTTGAGGAAGCAAACAGTCTTAGGGTATCTGGAGAGTATTCGGAGATGCAAACGGAGCCTGTTAGAATACTGGAGGGGCTATTAGGGGAAAGCAAATAGAGTCTGTTAGGGTACTGGAGAGGACATTAAGGGGAAGGAAACGGAATCTGTTAGGATACTGGAAAGGATACTGGGGGAGGAGTCTTTAGGGTATTGGGGAGGATATTGAGGGAAGAAAACGGATTCTGTTAGGGTACTGGAGATGGAATTAGATTAGGGGCATGCAAATGGATTCTGTTAGGGTACTGAAGCGGGAATTAGTAGGAAGCAGAAGAGTCTGCTTGGGTAATGGAGAGGATATTAGGGGGAAGCCAGTGAAGTTTGTTAGGATACTGGAGAGGATATTAGGGAGATGCAAACGAAGCAAACCGAGACTGAGTACTGATGAGGGGATTAGGGGAAGCAAATAGAGTCTGTTAGGGTACTGGAGAGGGAATTAGGGGCATGCAAACGGATTCTGTTAGGGTACTGAAGAGGGAATTAGTAGGAAGCAAAAGAGTCTGCTTGGGTACTGGAGAGGATATTAGGGGGAAGCCAGTGAAGTTTGTTAGGATACTGGAGAGGATATTAGGGAGATGCAAACGAAGCAAACCGAGACTGAGTACTGATGAGGGGATTAGGGGAAGCAAATAGAGTCTGTTAGGGTACTGGAGAGGGAATTAGGGGCATGCAAACGGATTCTGTTAGGGTACTGAAGAGGGAATTAGTAGGAAGCAAAAGAGTCTGCTTGGGTACTGGAGAGGATATTAGGGGGAAGCCAGTGAAGTTTGTTAGGATACTGGAGAGGATATTAGGGAGATGCAAACGAAGCAAACCGAGACTGAGTACTGATGAGGGGATTAGGGGAAGCAAATAGAGTCTGTTAGGGTACTGGAGAGGGAATTAGGGGCATGCAAACGGATTCTGTTAGGGTACTGAAGAGGGAATTAGTAGGAAGCAAAAGAGTCTGCTTGGGTACTGGAGAGGATATTAGGGGGAAGCCAGTGAAGTTTGTTAGGATACTGGAGAGGACATTAGGGAGATGCAAACGAAGCAAACAGAGACTGGGTACTGATGAGGGGATTAGGGGAAGCAAATAGAGTCTGTTAAGGTACTGGAGAGGGAATTAGGGGCATGCAAACGGATTCTGTTAGGTTACTGAAGAGGGAATTAGGAGGAAGCAAAAGAGTCTGCTTGGGTACTGGAGAGGATATTAGGGGGAAGCCAGTAAAGTTTGTTAGGATACTGGAGAGGATATTAGGGAGATGCAAACGAAGCAAACCGAGACTGGGTGCTGATGAGGGGATTAGGGGAAGCAAATAGAGTCTGTTAGGGTACTGGAGAGGGAATTAGGGGCATGCAAACGGATTCTGTTAGGGTACTGAAGAGGGAATTAGTAGGAAGCAAAAGAGTCTGCTTGGGTACTGGAGAGGATATTAGGGGGAAGCCAGTAAAGTTTGTTAGGATACTGGCCAAGAGGATATTAGGGAGATGCAATCGGAGAAAACGGAGCCTGGGAACTGAAGAGGGGATTAGGGGAAGCAAATAGAGTCTGTTAAGGTACTGGAGAGGGAATTAGGGGCATGCAAACGGATTCTGTTAGGTTACTGAAGAGGGAATTAGGAGGAAGCAAAAGAGTCTGCTTGGGTACTGGAGAGGATATTAGGGGGAAGCCAGTAAAGTTTGTTAGGATACTGGCCAAGAGGATATTAGGGAGATGCAATCGGAGAAAACGGAGCCTGGGAACTGAAGAGGGGATTAGGGGAAGCAAATGGAGTCTGTTTGGGAACTGGAGAGGATATTAGGGGATGCAAACGGATTCGGTTAGGGTACTGGATAGGATATTGGGGAGACGCAAACGGAGCCTGTTGGGGTACTGAAGAGGGGATTAGGGGGAAGCAAACGAAATCTGTTAAGGTACTGGATAGGATATTAGGGGAAGCAAATATAGTCTGTTTGGGTACAGGAGAGGATATCACGGGGAGGCAAATAGAGTCTTTTGGGCCCTGGAGATGATATTAGGGGGCAGCAAATAGAGTCTGTCTGGGTACTGGAAAGGATATTAGTGTGAAGCCAGTAGAGTCTGTTAAGGTACTGGAAAGATATCAGGTAGAAGCGAACAGAGTATTTTAGGGTATTGGAGATTATATTAGGGAGAAGCGAATAGATTCTGTTTGGGCACTCCAGAGGATATTAGGTGAAGCAAATAGAGTTTGTTAGCGTACTGAAGATGTTATTGGGACAAGCAAACGAATTCTGTTAAGGTATAGAAAAGGGAATTAGAGGGAAGCAAACAGTGCTTTCAGGGTACTGGACAGGATATTAGGGGGAAGCAAACGGGGTCTGCTAGGGCACTTTAGAGGGTATTAGGGGAAAACAAATGGAGTCTGTTAGCTTGTTGGAGAGAACATTAGTAGGGAGTAAACAGGGTCTGTTAAAGTACTAGAGAGGATATCAGGGGGAAGCAAAACATGAGTCTGCATCAGTACTGGGGAGGACATTACAAGGAAGCAAACAGAGTCTGTTTCGGTAATGGAGAGGCTATTAGGGTAACGAAACGGAGTCTTTTAGTGTAATGGAGAGGATATTGTGGTGAAGCATGCGATGCCAGTGCCAGCAGAGATTCAGGTGAAAAGAGATCAGGATACTGGAATGCAGTGGCTACAACTTGTCCAGGAAAGGATGAATGGAAACTATATAATTTGAGAGGCCTTTATTCTACTGTGCTCGTAACGAGGCTGATGACGTCTGAGATGATGATGATGATTAGAATAATGGATGCAGGCTACGCATAAAACCTGGCCTGCCAACGAAAGAAAAGGCCCCGATTTCCCGAATAATCAAACCTTATAAGCAAAAATAAGCGTCAAAAAAAGAAACTTCGCACAAGGACGCCGTTAACACAGTGTACTCGCTCGCTCACTCACACAACAACCAGCGCAAGCTGTTCCTTCAGGGTGGTCGCTGCTTCGTTATGCCTTGCTGGTTTAGTGCTCTATTATTTCACATATTCTAATGTAATTGTCATATTTCTCGTGTTGATGACTTGCGCTAATAAGTAAATAGGCGGGGAGCGGCAATCATTGCATCGCTCACGTTTCTTCTCTGAACGGATATGTTTGTGAGAGCGGCCTAAGTTGCTTTGTATTACCGTTATTTCCAGATTAATAGTCCGCAGAGCTCACTTCTCATTCTTGAATGAGATTTATGCACCTCGCATATAGATGTCCGCAGGGGCCCACACGGGCGCCGAAGCGTCACTGTTTTTCTTTCCTCTTTCTGCCCTGATCACTCTAAAAATTACGCAGGGCTTCAGAACCCGCCATGATCAACATCATTCAGGCTGATGGACCAACAAGTCTGTCATATCTATACCGACAAGGGTATCGCCCCAGCCGTTTTTCTGGCTCTGGTTTTCTTCCTAGAGAGCAGACCACAATCTCTCTGCGTGCAAGGTGAAACACACAGTAGCGCATTCTCTTTGCCGATAGTGATAAGCAAGGCTGTGCGCATACCTTATGGTCAGGCGCCGATCATCAGGTATTTGCTTTATTTTCAACGCGGGCTGTAGGAAGAAGAAGCGCGATATTCTTCTAAAGGCAATAGCTGCTACTCCCCGCGATCACGCGGAACTGGTAAATAACGCGATGGCGAGAAACGGAACAGAGCGTAGTTATGAGCGTAGAATATTTAGTGATGGTGAGAACTTCGTTGGGCATGGCACGTAATAATAGGGGACAGTACGACATATGTAGCGGCCTTTATTGGCAAGAGATGACTGGTTGTTAAGACCGGTTAGAGCGGGCAAGGGCAGGTCCGGTCCCGGAACAGTTGATGCTTTTGCCGCGCGTCGGTTCTGCTGCTTCAGCTGCCGATCGTCTTCTTCTCGCCTCGCGCCGCGCATCGGTTCTGTTGCTCCGTCTGCTAAGCGTCTTCCTCTTTACATTTGCCCCCGGGGGAAAAAGAGCCATCCTGGCGATTTAGGGAGTCAACAGGACGCAGGGGTCGTAATACGGCTTCAAACGCGAAACGTGAACGGTCTCGCGCCCACGTCGTCGGAGATCGGGTGATGGCGTCACGGGCTCAACGATGTAAGTGACGGGAGAAGTGCGCTCAAGGACACGGTAGGGTCCGTGGTATTTTGGCAGCAACTTGGTAGAGAGACCTGGGGCAGCAGAAGGCACACGGAGCCAAACAAGGGATTGCGGCTGAAAAGTGTCCGTGCCATGGGAGTGGTCGAAACGGTATTTCTGGCGCCCTTGGTCGTCAGACGTGAATGACCGGGCAATCTGGCGGCACTCTTCAGCGTGTCTGGAGGCTTCAGATACGGTTGTGGATTCCGACGAATCAGGATGGTACGGAAGAATAGTGTCGAGAGGCGAGGATGGTTCACGGCCGTATAGAAGGAAGAATGGTGAGAAACCAGTAGTGCTCTGCGTAGCGGTGTTGTAGGCATATGTGACGAAGGGGAGGACGACGTCCCAGTTAGAATGGTCTGCCGCGACGTACATTGAGAACATGTCACCTAATGTTCGATTGAAACGTTCTGTCAAGCCGTTCGTCTGGGGATGATAGGCAGTAGTGGTGCGGCGAGTAATGTTGCATTGCTGCAGAAGAGATGAAACTACGTCTGACAGAAACACCCGCCCACGGTCGCTCAACAGTTCACGCGGGGCTCCGTGCCGAAGTATGAAATGGTGCAAGAGGAAGGCTGCAACATCCCGCGCCGTAGCAGCTGGGAGGGCGGCTGTTTCGGCGTACCGTGTCAGGTGGTCTACAGCGACGATGACCGAAACTTATTGAGCAGGGCCTCAAGCTGGGTCTTCTGCGGTGGCGAAAGATTCGCGTCGATTGGGCGCTCAAAGACGGCTTCAGGAGCGGGATCAGTAGACGATGGGGAAGAAGTAAGTGAAGACACTTGCATGCGGCAGGGGTCATCTACATAAGGGTCCCAGACGACGATGGAGGCGAAAGGCTGGACACGTCCCAGGCATTCACCGCGAACAAGATTAGAGGGGCACAGGAATGGATTTGACAGGGGCAAGGCGCTGCAGCCGGCTGAGACGGTAAGGACGGCGAATGGCAGGGGTAGACAGTGACGAGAAGCGAAGGAGTCGGACGGGATGAAGATGACAGGGTCGTCGGATGCAGAGTCGCAATGAACAGAGACGAGCACAGCAGAGCACGGCGGGATCACGACGTCATCAGCCACAGTCAACTTGGAGCACGGGTCAGTGGAAGCGCTCACCGATGCGTCGCCGAATGGAAGAAGGGCGACTTCGGAACGAGTGCAGTCGATGACAGCTTCATGTCGCGAGAGAAAGTCCCAGCCTAAGATGACGTCGTGAGACGGCGATGCGAAGACGATGAATTCAACAACGTACAGAACGTCCTGAATAGTAACTCGAGCTGTACTCGAGCTGTCGCTCGAGCTGTCGAGGTGGAGGCTGCGGGATTCCGTCCTGGAGCTACGTAACCGTACCATCACTACCCCGCACCTCCACCAAGATGTAGCGGCCTTTATTGGCAAGAGATGACTGGTTGTTAAGGCCGGTTAGAGCGGGCAAGGGCAGGTCCGGTCCCGGAACAGTAGATGCTTTTGCCGCGCGTCGGTTCTGCTGCTTCAGCTGCCGATCGTCTTCTTCTCGCCTCGCGCCGCGCATCGGTTCTGTTGCTCCGTCTGCTAAGCGTCTTCCTCTTTACACATAGTGTATAGTTTTCATAGAGTCTACATAGCGCAAAATTTCAGCATTTAAACATGTAAAGTACACCACGAGAAATTACGTTACTTCTGCCTAATGTATATTGTAACGGAAAATAGGGCGACAGGTCGCTAACCGGCAGAATACAGCAAGCAGCCAGCCAGCCAGCACGAGACACTTCAACGTCTTCGAAGACACTTCAGCGCCACCTGAGAACAACAGGTGGCATTACTCCCCCTCAAAAAAAAAAAAAAGATAAAAGCGGGGTTGCAGTACGGGCAGTGGAAAGAGAAAAAAAAACAGCACAAGCACATAAAAATGTACAAGGGAGGTGGGCGAAGGTGTCCCACGCGAAAACTAGCGGAACACTGAGCGTACTATCCATTACCGCGTGTAGTAGGGTTTCATGCGGACAACGTGCACAACCTCAGAGCGGGGTGGACGACGCTGAGGCTGCACAGTCCCGTCAGGAAGAACTTCGTAGGTCACTTCGGTGACGCGGCGCAAAACTCGGTACGGTCCAAAGTAACGGCACATCAGTTTTTCAGACAAGCCTGGGCGGCGTACCGGGGTCCACACCCAAACTTGGTCACCCGGATGGTATTCGACGTGCCGATGAGGGAGGTTGTAGCGGCGCGCATCCGTGCTCTGCTGCCGCTGAATGTGAATACGGGCAAGTTGACGTGCTTCCTCGGCGCGCTGAGCGAACTGCTCGGCGTCTGGCGTGAGTGGGTGGTCATCAGTGCAGCATGGAAGCATTGCATCCAGCATCGTCTGAACGTCACGTCCGTAGACCAGACGAAATGGTGTAAATCGGGTCGTCTCCTGGGTGGCCGTGTTGTAAGCGTATGTGACGTACGGGAGAATCTGCCTAATGTATATATAGACATATGTGCATGCCACGGGAAGGAAAGTACATGACAGGTATTTGAAGTTTTGGCAGCTTGTGACGGTGTGTTTCCTATCAAATTTTTCTTCATCCTTTCGCGACTTGCACTATATATATATATATATATATATATATAAGGGATAACAAAATCTTCAAGGCAACTGATTAAAAATATAAGAAGTTGGGGAAGTAACATTGAAAAACTTAACAGATTTATTCAACGTTTCGACCAGGGACTGGTCTTTTTCAAGAATGATCATACAGTACTATGATCATACTGTATGATCATTCTTGAAAAAGACCAGTCCCTGGTCGAAACGTTGAATAAATCTGTTAAGTTTTTCAATGTGACTTCCCCAACTTCTTATATATATATATATATATATATATATATATATATATATATATATATATATATATATATATATATATATATATGGTTTGATTTATGGGGTTTAACGTCCCAACGCGACAAAGGCTATGAGAGACGCCGTAGTGGAGGGCTGCGGAAATTTCGACCACCTCGGGTTCTTTAACGTGCACTGACATCGCACAGTACACGGTGCTCTAGAATTTCTCCTCCAAAGAAATTCTAGCCGCCGCTGCCGGGATCATATATATATATATATATATATATATATATATATATATATATATATATATATATATATATATATATATATATATATATATATATATATATATATATATAGCCGCGGCGAACCACTACAAGCATCACCGCGAACTTTTGCTGGAGAATCCGACAAAGATGTCGATGAATGGCTCACGAATTACGAGCGGGTAAGCCGGTACAACCGATGGTATGCTACCATTCAGCTAGCCAACATCGTATTCTTTTTGGAAGCAACTGCGCTGATTTCGTTCGACAACTATGGAGTCTCCCTCACTACCTGCAGGACCGTTTTAAAGAAATCAAGAAGTGCTTTGGTGACGGATGTGACAAAAAAAAAAAAAAACGCGCTGAACAAACCCTCTTTCAGCGGGCCAAATTACCTGGTGAGACGAGCTAATGTACTCTGAAGACATCGTAAATTTGTGCGAGGTAGTTAATCCACGGTTGTCTGAAGAAGATATGGTTGGACACTTGCTTAAGGATCTCTGGATATGTCTATAATTTCCTCTTTAGCAAATACAGTTTGAACTCCATTGCAGAACGTTCGAGGCCTTGGAGCTTCGTCGTACTGTCTCGAAATTTGGGCGCCTGGCCAACGTTACGTCAGCGTCCATCATGGTGGGGATTTTTTAGAGTTGGGGGTGAAACAGTTCTACTTGTACGCTGCGCGAATTTTGTTATCGGTGAGCAAGTGTTTAGAAGCAAATTTAATGGGCTGGCGCATTCTACGCATGACGCTATAATTGGAGCTGACTTTTTGTCCAGTTCGGTGAAACATTATACTGTCGTATTGCAGGGATTTGATTGAGATGTATACTCTGGTGTCCGCTATAGCGGAAAATTCCTCTCTGGACTTCGGAGCCTTTTTTGTGTCGGAAGACACACTTGCGCAGGCGATGTACGCCGGATTCGTGCGTGTTATTTCATCTAAATTTTGTGTGACGCCTTCGACGCCGCGATGGAACCCACTGCACTTACGTGCGCCAAGAAGAGTATCGTCGTGCCTTGTTGCATAGTCCCCGTTACTCGTGGCCACACCGCGCTGTGGAGAATGAACTATTGGAGAATGGACTATTACCTCGTGGCATGAATTTCGAGGAAGGCTCGCCTGTTTCAGTCGCGGCGCTCAGTAACCGCGCTTTTGAAGAGCCGGAACACCCCCGTGAAGAGTCCCAAGTTCAGGCTATGATTAACAAGTCTATTCCTACAAACGAGCGACGCATTTTACTGGAGATGCCTTTGAAGCATGTCACTGGATTCGACTGCTCCAAAGACAATCCAGCACCCCTTCCACGTTCCAGCATTCATCATGCGATCGACGCGGGTTCTACTCCTCCGGTACGACCGAAGCCTAAAGGCTGAACTCCATGTACGCGAAAACTCACGCGAACGCGAACGCGAACGCGACAGCGGCAAGCGACGAGCGGCACCGTCGCGCGAAGCGAAATACCCGTGTCGCTTGTCCTGTCGCTCGGATCTGCACTCACAGAAAATTTCGCTCGTCGCCCGGAAGTTGCCAACGCGATTAGCCAATAGCAGCTAACCTGGCAGCGTACGTCACTACCGAGCCTCTTGCTGGCTCTGGCAAAGATGGCGCTGGCTCTGGCCGGGAATCTTGCTTCACCACCGATTCGTCGTTGTCGCTACGCTGTGCCCCACGTTCACGGCAAACTAAATGCTGACGAAGCTTTCGCTTTCTCTGAACTTGTGTCAACCACAAAATTTTAGCGATAAAACACCCCAGATTTTCAGATTGCTTGTGTTTACTGTGCTGCTAGGCTTTGCGAGTATGCGTCGTTTGAGGTCAGAGAGCGCGCGAGGTTCAAACAGGTGTGCGCCCCACGTTCAGGCAACATGGCGGCGCCCGTGACAATAACATAAAATGACATGCAATGACAAAGCTGTAAACACGTTTTATTTGACATTTTTCTGCCCAAAATTGTAATCCTTGCAAATAATGTGACTCTTGTTATAAACGCAAACAGCTTTGCGGTGTATTATGCCAGCAACACTGATCGCCGTCTCCGTTTCGCGTTCGCGTTGTCGCTATGCATGGAGCTTGGCCGGTGGGCGAGGGAGCGACAGCCAGCCGTCGTCGCCGCGCCGCCTCGTCGCGTCGCTTACTTTTTCGCGTACATGGAGCTCAGTCTTTAAGGCTGAACTCCATGTACGCGAAAACTCACGCGAACGCGAACGCGACAGCGGCAAGCGACGAACGACACCGTCGCGCGAAACGAAATACCCGTGTCGCTTGTCGTGTCGCTCGGATCTGCACTCACAGAAAATTTCGCTCGTCGCCCGGAAGTTGCCACCGCGATTAGCCAATAGCAGCTAATCTGGCAGCGTACGTCACTACCGAGCCGGCTCTGGCAAAGATGGCGCTGGCTCTGGCCGGGAATCTTGCTTCACCACCGATTCGTCGTTGTCGCTACGCTGTGCCCCACGTTCACGGCAAACTAAATGCTCACGAAGCTTTCGCTTTCTCTGAACTTGCGTCAACCACAAAATTTCAGCGATAAAACACCCCAGATTTTCAGATTGCTTGTGTTTACTGTGCTGCTAGGGTTAGCGAGTATGCGTCGTTTGAGGTCAGAAAGCGCGCGAGGTTCAAACAGGTGTGCGCCCCATGTTCAGGCAACATGGCGGCGCCCGTGACAATAACATAAAATGACATGCAATGACATACTATGACAAAGCTGTAAACACGTTTTATTTGACATTTTTCTGCCCAAAATTTTAATCCTTACAAATAATGTGACTCTTGTTATAAACGCAAACAGCGTTGCGGTGTATTATGCCAGCAACACTGATCGTCGTCTTCATTTCGCGTTCGCGTTGTCGCCATGGTTGTCGCTATGCATGGAGCTTGGCCGGTGGGCGAAGGAGCGACAGCCAGCCGTCGTCGCCGCGCCGCCTCGTCGCGTCACTTACTTTTTCGCGTACATGGAGCTCAGTCTTTACCGCGAGTCACCGACCGAACGTAAGGTATAGAGGATCAAGTTCGTGACATGTTAAACAGCGGAGTTATCCAGAAATCTTCAAGCCCTTGGGCGGCTTCAGCTATCCTTGTGAAAAAGAAGGGATAATACGTGGTGATTCTGCGTCAAACATCGTCGTCTAAATACCATCTCCCCCCCCCCCCCCCCAGAAAAAAAAAGAAAAAAAAAAGATGAAGATGTGTAACCGCTCCGACGCATCGACGATGCCATCAACTGTCTTCACTCCGCCTCCTTCGTTGATTTGAGGTCAGGGTACTGGCATATACCAATGCAAACGAATGACACCGGAAAGATGGCATTTGTCACAACTAAAGGACTGTAATGCGCCGGTCACGTTCGAAATATTGAAGTGGCGGTCTGAAGTGGCAGATTTGTCTGTGTTATTTCGACGGTGCTTTGATCTTTGCAAAGACATTTACTGAACACAACAACCGCCTCGCCATCGTCCTCAACTGCGTTCAAAGAGCGGGTCAAAATTCTAAGAAGTGCCACTTTGGCGAGCGCCAAATGATCGTTCTCGGTCACTTTTTGGGTAAGAACTGTGTCCGACCAGTTCCTAAAAAGATTGAGGCTGTCACCAACTTCACAGCCCAACAGTCAGTGAAGGAACTTCGCAGCTTTTTGGAACTATGTTCTTGTTTTCCTCCTAGGTGTGCCGATGTCGCTTCCCCTCTTACGTACTTCCTACACAAAGCACGTTACGAAGTGTATCCCTGCAAAGGGCCTCCCATTATGGCAGAGATCAAGGGAGTTTTTCATATTTGTTCGCGTCCCCTTGCACCTGCCAATGAGCTGCCCGAATCTCCCAGCAATGGTCAAGAGAAGAAACATGCAAGACGTAAGCCCCATATATATACGAGCCAAAGTTCAGAGGTTAGTTGAAGTTGTTGGCATACGTATTGGTTTGTTGTTGTGCCATCGTTCGGCTCGAGCGAGAAAAGGAGCCGGAAGTGTTCATTTTTCACTGCAGTCTGCCTCAGTGTATGTGCAGAAGTGTCATGTTTCTGGGATATTAGTATATGCATGCGTTAGGGTCCGGGCGAAAGAAGTGGCGTCGATCGGCACTTCACGTCCCCTTCTCAGCCACTGCATTTCTCGCGCACTGTTCGCATTATCTGGGCACCCCCCCCCCCCCCTTTCTCTTTTTGTTGTTTGTATGCTTACACTGTATAAAGCTGTCGCCTTACACCTCCGGCCGCTTGCCCCTGCGAGACACGTGCACCATCGCCAAACGTTGTCGGTGGCTCGCGCGCGTCTTTCATCCCTCGTCTTCTCGCACAAGCAAGCCCGCGTTCCCAGGCCGTAACTCAGGGCGCGTGTTGCATGCATCCACAGTAGGCACGCATGTGGTATGACCTGCGACGTGTACGGACGTCGGCGGCTCGGCTCCCGCCAAAAGGATGCCCGCGCCTCTTTTTACGAGGAAAAACGACGGCGCCTGAAACCGCGAGACGACGACCAGCGAGAGGGGGAGAAAGAGGACGGTGTCGTTCCTGGTCGCCGTGCACAGCCGTCGTCGTCATCGTCGACCGACGACGTCGTGAGGAGCAAGCGCGAGTTTGTTCCCTTGAAGCGCGGTTCGCCGACGCCCTTTGTTTGCCAAACTTTGGCGGACACGGTGCGAGGAGCAGGGGTGAGGCTCCAGTTGTTCTTGCTTTCCTTCTTTACTTTTTTCTTTTTCCTTCCTTGCTTTCTTTCTTTTCTTTCTTTCCTTCCTTTCTTTCAACCATCCGTTCTTTCTGTTTCTTTCTTATCCTCGTTTTTGTATTCGTTTCTTTTCTTCTTTCTTTCCTTTCATTTCACCTTTTCTTTTGTATCTCATGATGACCATGACTTTATGTGGCGCAAGGGCATCTGTTGCCAAAGAGGGCCATGGCACAAGGTTTTCTTTCTTCTACTCAAGGTGGGGCACCCATTTCCCAAGCATTTCACCTTGAAGAAGCAGAGCATCAGGCAGGGGTAAGCTTGTACCCATTGTATGGCCGGTGGGTACCCGGCGCAACAGGGAATCGAACCCCGCACCTTTTTTGTATTTCGATGCTATAAGCATGTAGACGGGCAGGAACGGACTAAATGAGCGAATAGTCGCAGTCGGAGAGGTCTTTAAAGAGACCCTGAGGAGAAATTGAAGTTGGCGTGTACCGATAGAATGCCTGCTCCTAACCCCCAAAAAACCACTCCTACGGAAAACAAAGCTCTTGTATAGGTAGAAAAGAGCAAGAACTGTAGTACAGGTTAACACGTTTTGGCGAGCTAGTTGGTTAAGCATCTTGAATAAACAGCGCGAATGAAGACGAGCACAAAAGACAAGGAAACGGACGACACAGCGCTGTGTCGTCCGTTTCCTTGTCGTTTGTGCTCGTCTTCGTTCGCGCTGTTTATTCAAGATGTAGTACAGGTATTTACGCCACAGGTCAATCTTGCAAGTACAAGCGCGGTGATGAAATAACCGAAAAACCGCACGGATCTCTTAGGGTGACAAAGATGCATGAAGGTTAGGAGTTTGATCGGCATTGAAGTATAGAAATTTTGTTTTGTGACCTCTAGTGCGCTTTTATGAAACCATGCAGACTGAAGAAAGGACAACCTGAATGTTGGAAGTCAAATAAAATCGATACTTGACGGCACAACATTCGACCGCCTGAATTTCGGTATGTTTTGATGCTCTGCGGTTATGCTTCGCCGTCAAAAACGAAACTACGTTCCCACGTGGTTTCGTTTTTGACGCGCCTCGACTTACAAGTACGGCGCAGCAGATGACCTCTAAATGGCCCTCTAAGTGCTCCTCGAACGAAGCTCATGCAACGGCACGCACCTGCGACAAGGAAAACACCTGTGGGTAGCTAATGTTGGGCTCGCCTCCATGTCCATGTTAGCAAACGGACCGCTTGGCGTGTTCCATGTTCACTTCCGTGTTCCGTGTTCCATGACGCTGGTCTGCATTACCAGTGCTACGGGGACTCTTATTACGGAATTTAAGTGTGTCTGCAACTACCAGTCTCTACTCATCAGTTGTGATGGTGGCTCGACGGTGAGAGCTGCCGCTTTAGACTAGCTTGGCTTGCCGACGCTGCCGACTCCACGGCGCTCGGACTATCCTGCCAGGCGCGCAGCCTCAACCCTCAAAAGCATCGTACACTGTGTGGGGTTGAGGTCGCTGAAGTGCAGGCCGCAGTTCTTTGCGAGAACTTCGTTGTGGGAGTCGGGAACTGGACCCGTGGGATAGCTGGTGCAAACGTAAACGGAGCGATGGCAGCGACAGCTGATAGATAGAGGCCTTCGACGTCCGGCCAGCTGGCGGTAGTTTTATCTTCGGCTGCTGCTTGGCTGCACCGCTCGCTGCCAGTAATCACGGAGTCCCCGTTTACGTCTGTATACGCCACTTTTCGGCTATTTCGTCATTATAGGGTGCCGAGTTTGAATCGTGAGGAGGATAGATAACGGAATGTCCCTTACAGGGCAACTCCGGTGTTTTTTTCTACTTGCTCTGATTTTACTGAAAATTTCACGGTACGTTCTCCGCAGTTTTGTGGTCCTAACACCCAGGACTTCTGGACAAGCACATTTTTTTCTACGAGAAGTTGTTTATGAAAGCAATTTTTTCGCATATCGTAAGAGTTCAGCTTATATCAGCCGATTCCTCCTCGGGACGCTTGAAGTTTCTAGCTATTCATCCTCAAAAACTCACCCCATTGGTCTTCTAAGGCAGTTTTAACTACTGCGTAAGAGCACAAAACAAGCTTTAAAAGCAGGACGCGTCGGATGATTACACCATTACCTTCAGTTTGTTCACAGCACTATCTTAAAATATTCCACAATTTACTCACAATTAAAGTTATTTCCGTGAAGGTTGGATATGTTATACTACTCTTCCAGCTTTAACACGGATTTCTGTGTGCACATTATTACGTCATGTGACTCATCTCAAGTACCTTTTCTAAACCTGAATTAAATGTTCATTTTATCTGCACATTTATTCTCATTAATATTCAGCTAATATTCATTTATTAGTTACCGCCGCGGTGGCTCATTGGTTATGGCGATCGGCCGCTGACCCGAAAGACGCGGGTTCGATCCCGGCAGCGGCGGTCGAATTTCGATGGAGGCGAAATTCCAGAGGCCCGTGTACTGTGCGATGTCAGCGCCCGTTAAAGAACCCCAGGTGGTCGGAATTTCCGGAGCCCTTCACTACGGTGTCCCTCATAGCCTGAGTCGCTTTGGGACGTTAAGCCCCAATAATCCAACCAAAACCAAACCATTTATCAGTTCACGCAATGTTAAGGCTAAATTTCGGCTTTGAAACTAAGTAATTTAATCAGTGAATAGAATGCCACCGAAGATGTCGGAGGTTCTGTGTATTGCCCCCATAGAATCCCATAAATAGCCACGTTCAGACATCGTGACTTGTCCTGTCAATACGAAGTCGTGTTTAGTTAAAGGGAGTGCCCCTGTTTTTTCCCGCATGCGACCCACGACGACTGTTGTGCCAGCGCCTGACGTGCGACATCGCAGAGCGGCGTTCAATATTGACCCACAGCGTTGTCGAGTGACGCCAACTCGAACGTTTCAGCGGGTACGGCGTTTACGACGAAAATTCTCCTGGTGTTTTAGCCGGTTGTAAAACTGGCCACGAAGCGCCTCCGAGATTGTTATTGCTTCCTCGGTCCCAGCAGACAGACGTGTGCGTAGGATGCATGAATGACGAAGCCCTCCCGCTGGTCAAACGTATAAGGCCATGCATGCAGGTTCGGGCTATTTTATGTATACGATGGCAATTGGATGCGTTGCTCGCAAAATCCGCGACAAGCTCGGATTCACAGGTCCCTCTTTTGCCAATGCATATGTTAATGTCAGTTAGAGAAATTTTTGAAAATTCATGTCGTGAGCCAGTATAATGCCAGCAACACATTGGTCAGATTAGAAACCGTCATGAAACCGTCATGTAAGCTGTGGAACAAGCTTCCAAGTGAACTCAAACATTGTAAAACTTTTCCTGTGTCACTGAAGAAATATTGTAAACAATGAGTGAAGCCAGCGTATTTTCTTTCCATGTATTTTTGTGTACTTGTAAAAGAGGATTGGTGCTCTGAATATTGTTGCTCTATGTACCCATTTATGTCTTTCTAATTTCATGAGCTTTTATATGTATGTAATTAATTGTTGTTATGCCTGCAATTTTCTAATTTGAAACTGAATTGCATGCATCCCAGCTAGCTTCTAGATGTTTTCACAAGCATGCCTTGTGTGAATGTTGAGAAATAAAATTGAACAAATCAATTGAATCAATGTTGAGTCTGTTGAATGCAGGCTTCGCTTGGGACGTACACTATGAACACGAATACACCTGTATGGGAGAGCGCTTGCGGACAGCCTACGCCTTTTTTACTCCTTTATGTTTGGAGTGTATATACTGAATGGGAATGAAAAAACGGCGCACTAACAAAGGGATGGAAGAAGAAGGTTTATGGTTTATGGGGGCTTAACGCCCCAAAGCAACTCAGGCTATGAGGGACGCCGTAGTGAAGGGATCCGGAAATTTGGACCACCTGGGGTTCTTTACAGTGCACTGACATCGCACAGTACACGGGCCTCTAGAATGTTCGCCTCCATCGAAATGCGACCGCCGCGGCCGGGATCGAACCCGCGTCTTTCGGGTCAGCAGCCGAGCACCATAACCACTGAGTCACCGCGGCGGCAGAGGAAGAAGAGTTGGCAAAGAATTGAATATACATCATAATATGACTGATTTATCAGATAGAAAAGGTTAATAAAGTAAAAAAAAAAGGGCACTAGAAGAAAAACTGCACTTTTTGGCAAACAAATCGAATAAATTTTTTTGTAGCACCAAAGCGAACGAAAACACGCAGACGCATCCTTCACTGTGCCAGTTAATGACAAACACCTCAAAGGCTAAGCGTACTATTTGGTAGCGATGTCACTTTAAGATTATGCTTTTGTCGACTATAAGTGGCTTCTAAGCTCTCATTTCCCCAATTTGGTGTGCTTCTTAAAACTTTTCATCATTGGCTATAGAGGTTGGACTTTTCGGTTTAAACCGAAAAGAAAAACAATAAAAAAGGCCAAATTCAAGTTTTGGAATTCGGCTTTAACCGAAATCGGTTAGTATTCTTGACATATGCACCGCAGCTAACTGGCTGTCGTGTAAAAGTTACTCTCAGTCATAGCTGAACATTAACAAGTTGCGCAAGCCAGGGCCGTGGTGGGACGCTGGTATACTATAGCGTTTGATGAAGAAGCGCCGTTGTGCATTTTGAGCAATCGCTCCGCTACCTTACGCCCTCTCCAGGCTCTGAGGATACAATTTGTTACTAAACATCGTCTGCAGCTGTAGCGCTGGTCACTGTCCACACCCTATTAGGGCAGTTATTTGGTTAAAACAGTGGTCTGCTTAACCAGTTGCTTAACCATCGCATGCCAGGACGCTCGAAACCACTCGCAAGTGTCACGACGTGGTGTTATGTTCTGGATACCGCGATGGTTGAGCGGCAGTTCCATCGCTGTCCTCAACAAGCAGACCACGTGATTCCACGATCTTGCTCAATAGCCCAGCAATAAAATATTGCAACTCACCTTTTACAAACTTCTACTCCAACCAACCAAACTTCCAATCAACGATTCCATCATTTACTTCCGTTACTTCCTTTTATTGGCGACAGCGTTTCCTTATGCAACTCTGCATTGATATAGATGCGTTGCTAGTAATTAACGATAATTAGTGCGTTAATTGCTGCTAAAGCGAATGCTCAACCTGACAAAAAGTCAAGGTAAATTATATGTGACATCTTAGCGCGCAGGAACACCACATTATATCACCGAAAAAAAAAAAACGGCAATTCATCCGTAAAAAAAAAAAAAAATGTTCGCCGAAGAAAGCCGGCAACTGTTCTCTGATATCAACCCTCTCAAAAATGTTTGTTGAATTTTCAAAAAACGAAAAACGGAAACTCCTATTTAAATTATAAGACAAAATGCCGCTGGGTCAACTTGCAACAAAAGGGCCTTCAAAAAACTTCCTTGTTGGGGAGGGGGGGGGGGGGGGTGCGAACAGGCAATTGATCAAAATAAAACAAAACCACAAATAAAACACTTAGCAAGACATAAATAAGTAAAAGAATCAAAAGTATGACAGCACGGCAAGGAGTGAAAATTACTACAGTATTAAAATTATACAAACGGAACACTAATGCAAGAATCATTTTAGTAACATACCCTGCAAAAAAGGAAGCCATGAGCAAATAAAATGACGATGTACGCAAAGAGTTAAGCAGTAGTTATTGAAGATATAAGATTAAAATATTTATCAGGATCAGTGGTGGTTGCGATATGTGAAGACAGAGTGTTCCAGTCAGATATTGTGCGTGGTAAGAATGAGTGCGCATAGTTAAATGTCCTTCACGTGAAACGCCTAACTTTAAAGGGATGATCACGGCGGTAAAAATCGAAGGAGGCAAAGAAAAAATGTCGTTATGAAGTGATGGATGATGATAAAGTTTATGAAAAAGTGATAGTCGTGCAACTTTGCGGCGGAGACATAAATCATTGAGACATAAATCATAAGGGGGAAACTGAGATTGTGCTTAAGGTGGCAAAGTTATGAACTCTTAGTGAGGTCATGCTGTAACCTCATGTGCAACACTGTTTGATGTTCTTTATGGGATGGTTGTACAGGCGAGAGTGTATATATTTATGTTAACATATGTGTGTTTGTGCGTATGTGTGGAGCACTACACGGCTGGGGATATCAGTCAGGTTAACGAGAAATTGTGGCAATAAATGTGATTATACCGCCGAAAATTGCATCGGTGGGCATATGACGCAATAGAAATGTATTTCTAGGAATTTTTTTTTAACCACAACCGAGATTCAGAATGATGTGTTGAATCGCCCCAGAATTTCAACGTAATTTCACATTTCAACATGAAAACAATGAAGAAATTCTGTTGAAGATGCTCAACTCTAGCACAGTGGCCACTTTTCCAATGAGCTTCAATTCGGCCTCAATAATTCACCAACGCGAGGCCATCCTGGTTCCAACACAAACTCAACATGGCATATTGAGTCTGCACATGAGAAGTCCAACACTGTCTCAAGAAGCATTTTTGTAAGGTCAGATGTTTAGGGGAATCCCCCAAGGTGGAGTAACTTTGTAATAAGGGAGTAATTACTCATTGGCATCCACCCAAGCGCAGCCATACGGCTACAAAGGAAAGATATATACAGCTTTCTGAGCGGTTAGTTCAGCGGTTAGCAACTGAGCTCAGTTGGTAGAGCGACTGCTCTGGTGAAGCGGTGGTCCCGGGTTCGAACCCGGACCAGGACGGATTTTTATTTAACTACGAAGTTTCTTAGAAAGCTCTATAGCTTTCCTTTGTAGCCGTATGGCTGCGCTTGGGTGGATGCCAATGAGTGATTACTCCCTTATTACATTTTTGTAAGGGTTGTATATCTGCGTTGCCGCAAGGCTTTAGTAGGAGAGGGCTGACCGGATTATCAGTGAAAAAGCCCATCGTCCTGCGATATAAAACGCGGCTGGCGTTTATGATAATGATGATCTAACTTTTTATACAGAATGCACGACAATTGAAGGAGTTCAGGAGTTCAAGGTATGCAGCATAGGCAGGGCGCCTCCACCTATGGGTGCAAGAAAAACGATGTTCTGCGCAGCAAGTATTTTAGGTGATGAAGTGAATGCTGGCAAATAAAACTTAGCATTTAGACACTTAAATCTCCCTTCCCGGTATATTATTTCAAATGAAGACTGAGCACAGGAAAGCACAGTATATACGAGCCCAGCGTTTTATGAGCCCTAACTACAACCATGCCCCCAAGCGGGAACTGAGGAAATTGGTTACGTACAGTTCTGACCTGGAGGCAAAGCCACGCGGAAAGAACCTTTGTATTGTACACTTTACCCTGAAAATGTGCTGTATGAATGGGTTGCTTCGTAGTAGAGGGAAAAACAAGACAGTGTTACGTCTCGACGCAGGATGCGGCGCTTTATTAAAGATTAAGTGGAACGAGCTGACCATGTGCAGCAGGTCACAGGGCAGTCGATTCGTGCTAGCTGCACCCATCCGTCCACCGCCACGCATACCAGCTCTGCGTGGTTTCAAGGGACTGCAGCCACTAATTCTTCCTTCCGGATGTTTCTTCATGCCCTTTCAATGCTGTCGTTTCCCCTCTAATGAGCGATGCTCAAATTTTTTCCAGCTGAACTTCGTCGTGCCCTTTTCTCTGGGTAAATAAATAAAAAAGTGTTATTAACTGCTGGTGTCCTGGAAAGTTGTCCTTGACCGCAAAAAGATTGAGCGCTTAAATCTCTCGCGGTCAGTGAAAACACATGGCCGACAGTCAGTGTAGCAGTCGTGCTACCGACATACTCGAAGGACGTTCGCGTGGTAGTTTATGGTAGTTTAACCATACCATATAGTATACCATATAGATATAGTATCATATAGTATACCATATAGTATAAGCATACCATGTAGTTTATGGTAGTTTAACCATATGGTGGTTTAATTATAAACTATATGTTAGTTTCCATATTTCCTTCGCAGTAATCAGAAAAGATTGGTGTCCGTGACTTCGTCTCCAACGATCGCGCCAAGGATGCAGCAGCCATTGGGAACATTTACAGTGATAGTTACTGCGCGAAGATTTCTCAGCGGGTGACCGGTGTCGTCATCGCCGTCGGCGCTGTCATAGTAAGCCTTAACCCACAAGAATCAGAGTAATGAAACGGTAGTGCTCACTATGACGACGCGTACACGGAGCTTTACCCGCAAAGGTCAGTCACCGCTCCCTTGCTGCTGGTCACATTTAGCAAACTACCACCTCCATCTACTGCTACTCCCTAATGCGACTCTCCCATATGCCCCGGATTGACGCTAGGCGCTGTTCATGGCTTCGAGTACTTCCCGTTCACTCTTCCCTCCACCCCTGTAGGCAGTGCTGCCAACCCTATAGAGATTTTTCCCTAGGTCTAGAGAATATGGACGTCATTTAGGGGAAAAGGGATTTTTTGTATAATCTAGGGAAATTTCATTTGCTCTGAGAGTTCTTTTTTTCTCTCTCAAATTGGAAAGACAGTACAAGCTTTTCGTTGTTCTTGCTCTACAACTGACGGAGGCCCGCAAAACACCGCCGCGAGCTCGAGTAAAGCCTGTTTCACATGGAAGTGAAAACGCTTTGTTGCTGCGGTGCAAAAGCTGTTTAGAGCCATCGCGGCGGCTCCAGCAGTCAGAGCGGCGATGTTCCAACAAGTTACAAATTTTTCGCAGCGCTGCGCTGCTCAATTTTCAGTCGCTTGCATGCATGTGAACCAGCCTTTACACGGATATAGTCAGACGTGTATGACCCCTGACGTGGCCAGTGGCACACACTGCTGCGATCTGGCGTGTCACTGCCTTCCCTCAACACGCACGCCCCTTCCTCACGCTGTCTTTGGAGCTCGCTGCACGACGTGTAATTCCTATTTAGTAAGCATATCTGCATATTTATTTTGATAACTAGGAAAGAGCACGGGCTCCATTTTTTTTTTTATAAAGGAGCGCCGTGTTGGACATCTGAGCTAGTCTGACTAGGGGAACAATTCAGTTCACCCGCCGCGGTGGTTTAGTGGTTATGGCGCTCGGCTGCTGACACGAAAGACGAGGCTTCGATCCCGGCCTCGGCGGTCGAATTCCGATGGAGGCGAAATTCTAGAGGCCCGTGTACTGTGCGATGTCAGTGCACGTTAAAGAACCCCAGGTAGTCGAAATATCCGGAGCCCTTCACTAGTTCATCCCTCTTAGCCTGGGTCACTTTGGGACGTTAGACCCTCCAAAATGATAAACCATAATTCCCAGTTCCACCACGACGAACAAAGTGAGTTAAGGTGACATTAGGCATACAAAAGCTGTAACAATCACTGCTTCATTGTTTTAATTGACTCACTGTTACATCAGCCACCCACTAGAGAAATCGCAGCAAATGAACAAGCAGCTTTTATATACATACACATACACATATTCTTTATTTCTCTAAAAGAGAAAAAGGCCCCTAGGCAAAAAGCTACTTCAGAGTAGCTTGACTAGGCCCGGAGCCCATTACAAGGCAGCAGGGCATACAGAATTCAGACATAATAAAGCACAGGACCAATTTGGATAAGCACTGCAATTTTGAACGCAAAAGAGACGAAACATGTAAGGTTTTTTTTTACCAATTAAATCAAACTGAACATGACACAATATGACAGGCAAGAAGAACAATCGCAGTTTCCGTACACTTCTCAAGCGACCTCCAGACATTTTGTCCATGGTATTCATCGGCTGAAGTCTAAACCGACACATCAGAGAAAAAATTGTTAATTCCGCATGCCGATGCATGTTTACTAATTTCTTGCGCACAGTGAAAAAAAAAACGCATACACGATATATATAGAGCGTTTAATATGTAATTTCCAAAAGTGCTACGGTTTATCTTGTAGCTTCGTTTAGAAGCTCATTTCAGATCTTTCATTTCAAATTTACAGCGAATTTGCTTATCAACGTCTGGTAATAAGGTAGCTGCATGATAAAACTTGCTACTGAACTACGTATAAATATGCATTTTTTCATAATTGAACACTATTTTTGTATCTAGGGAAATCAAGGGAATTTTTGCTTGAAAATTGGGGGAGAAGCGGCTCTGGAGGTTGGCAGAACTGCCTGTAGGCTGCTGCAATTGAGGCTTCACTGAAGAGTATGCATGTGCTCTGCAGCTTGTTAATGCTGACGTTGCTGCGCACGCATTGTGACAGTTCTCCGCAACTTCAAAGAACTTAATCATCGGCCAGGCTAACCCCAAAGCAGGTGAAATGAGTCTCACATTGATTTCAATTCATCCTGTCCGGTACCAGCTGCTGCCTGCCTATATCCCAGCAAATTTCCCCTGATCTCATATCCCCACCTCACCCGATCCCTGCATCCCCTGGTATGCGTTTCCCTTCCCCTTATGTGCGCTATGTTCTACTAATAGACAACTGGTTATCAGAAGCCTGCATAACATGCCCCCCCCCCCCCCCCTCCTTGTTGAGTTCGCCTCTTGGTTCCAGCTAGAATATAATAACCCTAGTCTGTTAATTAATCAACGCTCTTATTGTCCTTATTCCTCTGGTTAAGATGTATCCTACATCAGTGCACGGGTACAGAAAGCGCGCTATAGATACAACGCTAGAGGAGCCCGCACTGAAGGCTGTTTTAGTGAACAGGTTACAAGAGAAGGGCAAAGGCGGGCGAGCACCACTGTGGAGCCGAAGATGATGGATGCCGCGGCAGCGTCTTGACGACGGCCGAGCACCACTCTCTTGCCCCTTGCGATCCTCACCGCTGCGCCCCCGATAAAGTACGAAGCAGAGGAGAACAAGAGGGCATACCCGCAGAAAGGTCTGGCGCCTGAAATGCAGCGACGCCGTGGTCCGCAGGGCCGCATTTCTCTGCGCTCGCCATAACAGAACATTTATGAACAGAGCCTCCAAGATTTGAGCTTTAGTCAGAGGGGCCATGTCGTGCTCAACATCTGGGGCCGGATTGTGGTTCACTATTGAATGAGGCTCTTGGTAGAGGGGAGGATAAAGGTGGAGTCCCATTTGAACCGTATGTTATGCAAAATTTCTCGCTAGAGGGAGGGTGGGGGGATCGACCGTAGATCCGCCACTTGTAGCGCATCGCACGTGCGCACAGCACCCAGGGCTGATTACATGACTTAGTTATGACACTGATTAGAACAGATTGCAACAGAGGACTTTTTCAGTTCGCACCTTCATAGCCCGTGAGAAATTCGCTGAGGAACGCAGTTGTTCTGGACTCGCCTGTGCGCTTCGATCATATATTCAAAACATCAAATCAAGTTAAGGTTGGTCGGTTGGTCGGTTGGTTGGTTGGTCGGTTGGTTTATGGGGTTTAACGTCCCAAAGCGACTCAGGCTATGAGAGACGTCGTAGTGAAGGGCTCCGGAAATTTCGATCACCTGGGGTTCTTTACCGTACACTGACATCGCACAGTACACGGGCTTCTAGAAATTCGCTTCCATCGAAATTCGACCGCCGCGGCCGAGATCGAACCCGCGTCTTTCAGGTCAGCAGACGAGCACCATAACCATTGAGCCACCGCGGCGGCAAGCTTAGTTTAAATTCACAATGATGGTGTGAGGTTAGTTAAGCATGTTTGTTTTTGTTCCATCAGCCCCAATGAGTTGTTCCTCTCGAAGTCCCATTCCCGCCATTGGCTTCTGGATCATCTGATTTCCAACAGCAGCACACGTCCCTTCATACCTTAGTCAATAGATGGAGCGTCGCGGATACCCGACGCGTATCCGGTAGTTTTTGTTTTACTGGCCGCGAAAAATTAAAGAAAAAAGTAGAAAAAGACAGAAGAGAGAGGAACAACGTCAGGAAGATTAGGCAACTCAGAACACTCGGGATATTGGAGGGGTATACGCAGAGGAGAAGAGGTTGTTATCGTCCTCATACGCAAGAAATTATTCACCACTCTGCCCATATACTACGGGGCGCCGCGCTATCTAAGGAATCTCGAGATTTGACATTCCCCGCGTGTGTGTGTGCGCGCACAAAGCGAGTTGGCACAAAAAAAGAGCACACTCAGCAGCGTGCCCCCGCTCCGGCCACCCACCCAAGCATGCAAGAATGAACGCTGCATGACCACAAGAGGGCGAGGAGGTTGGACGGACCAAGAAGAGAGAAGGAGGGGTGCTAGGCCGATTCATGCAGGGGGTTTCTTTCCTCTCGGTAGCCCGCCATAAGCAGATTAAAGAAGGAGATACACGCGGGAGCACGGCGGCGGCAACGCAGGGGTCACCCGCCCCCTGAATGATAATACACTCGCCGCCGAGGATGATGGGGGTTGCACGAGCGCGCGCCTTGTTACAACGGACGACGCTAAAGGACGACTTCCGTTCTACCACCGCCGCTGTTGGGCGCGCTTATGGCTGGCCTCTCTCTCTCTCTCTCTCTCACCCTTCTTCCTCCTCTCCTCAGCGACGATGGCGCTCCGCACGGTAGTCACCGTACACTCCGCGCGCCTCTTCTTCTTGTAGGATTATCCACCACGTAGGCCATCGGCACAACTGCCGCCACTGCTATGTGCCATGGCTTCCGCGCGAGTGCGCCTGTCGAGGCAGCAGAAGCACGCGCTTCCATGGCGTCTCCGTGCGAGACGACGCAGAGGATGTGCAACTGGGTTGCCCGTTCGCGCTTGATTCGATTACAGACAATGCAGTTCACGTGCGGGTATTTCACACCAGGCGGCGTGAAAACGCGATAAGGGGTCCATGCTTTATGTGTTAAATATGGAAAGAAGGCTGCAAGGAAGTAATTTAGGTTATAATCTGTCGTACAGATTAGTCGTAAATGTCATTAAGCAGCGGCTCCCGGGTTTAATGCATGCGGACGATATTGCACTGTTATAACAGACAGCCAGGAAGATCTGCAAACTCTGGTTAATTGTTGTGGAGACGAAGGAGACGCTCTAGGTTTCAGTTCTAGCGCCACTAAGTTAGGTGTGATGACTTTCAACGATGCAACTGGTCAGGTGCTTACAATGCAAGGCCATGAAATACCCAGAGTGGCCGAATACAAATATCTCGGGATATGGCTAAATGAAGGGCAGATATACACGGAAAAGCATCAACAGTCTCTTAGGGCAAAACGGCGAAGTGATGCCGGGATAATGAAACATGGAGCATTATAGGTGTAGAAATGTGAAGTACTGAGAGGTATTTGGAAAGGAATAAGGGTTCCGGGCTTACTTTCGTGAGTGTGGTTCTGCGCTTAAGGGGAGAAGTTCAGCCGAGATTAGGAGTAAATCATAGAGCTGTTGGAAGATTAGTACTATGTGCCCGCGGCAAAACAACAAACGAGGCAGTACAGGGGGATAGGATGGATGGAAACAACTTTATTTTACAGGGGGATATGGGCTGGACATCGTTCGAAGCACGGGAAGCTCAGAGTAATATACTATACGAAGAACGCCTGAGGAAATTGGACCATGACAGGTGGGCAGCTAAGGTATTTAAATACTTACACAAAAGAGCGTTGACTCAAAGTGGCGGAAAAGAACTAGGAAACTAACCAGTAAGTATGCCGGACACGAGTACAGAGAAAGAAAGAGCATTAAACGACAGGTTAAACACTCGGAAGTTAAAAATTGGGTTAATTCAATGGAAACCACTCCGCTTCATAGGGGACGCTCCTATCCATCCGTCCGTCCGTCCGTCCATTCCATCCGTCCATTCCATCCGTCCATTCCATCCGTCCATTCCATCCGTCCATTCCATCCGTCCATTCCATCCGTCCGTCCGTCCGTCCGTCCGTCCGTCCGTCCGTCCGTCCGTCCGTCCGTCCATCCGTCCATCCGTCCATCCGTCCATCCGTCCATCCATCCATCCATCCATCCATCCATCCATCCATCCATCCATCCATCCGTCCATCCATCCATCCATCCATCCATCCATCCATCCGTCCATCCGTCCATCCGTCCATCCATCCATCCATCCATCCATCCGTCCGTCCGTCCGTCCGTCCAGGGGGCGCAGATGCAGCTATAGGCATACGTGTTGAAGGAATCTCTTGCAGTTGATGGGCGACGTTTGAGAGGGTACAGGTGAGAGGTGATAGGCACAGCCGGCGGGTGTTATTCGTCATCCACAGGATGAAGTCTTCCTACCTAGCAGCCTTTAGACGAACTTCTTGTAGTGGTCTTGTTCTTGAAGCCCTTGTTCCTGGACACGTCCACAGCAGGTGGAGAACATCCTCGTCAGCGGCGGACGTTGAACATTTAAGACATGCACTGTAGGTCGGCACATCACTATACTTAATTGGTAAGGGCCGCCCCAGCCCTAATCCTTCTAAGGGACACCTCCTCCAACCTCGTTAAATTTTGACGTAAGGGATCGGTGCACGGGGGAATTTCCGGCACGTGTACTTCTCCTTACAGAGGACGTCAAGATGGGAAGAGCGGAACGGAGATCAAAAGGGAGGCTAGTTGGGGAGGCATTCGTGGATGGGGCTAGGTGTGTTAGAACATCTGCTCTCCTTTGGTGCACGTTCTGCGCATCTTCTTGTGTCCAATGTACCTGCATGTGTTTCTTTATGTTCTTATTGAGAGCATGGATCTCGTGAGTGCCGCCGCGGTGCTCAGTGCTCGGCAGCTGACCCGAAAAACGCGGGTTTCACCCCAGCAGCGGCGGCCGAATTTCGATGGAGGCAAAATTCGAGAGGCCCGCGTACTGTGCGGTGCCAATGCACTTAAAGGATCGATGTGGTCGAAATTTCCGGAGCCCTTCCCTACGGCGCCTCTCATAGACTGAGTCGCTTTGGGACGTTAAATCCCTTAAACAATCTCCTGAGCCATGCCTAGTTTTTTGTAACTCTTTCGAATTGCTCAATAGCCGCTAAAGGGTCCGTCTAAATATCAGATTCTGTTATAGACACCAAGTTATTTATAACCACCATAGCACCACGCGCGCGCCCGTGCGTGCGTGATAACACTCGGTGGTACCCATAAAAGATGGCGTCCACATGCGACCTGGCAGGTGGCAGGTAGATTAAAGATTGGTCGCGTAAGGTTGCTCGGCAAGAGCCACCTGGATTGCACAAATTCCAACGGTGGCAGCGCCTGCCATCCCATAGCAGTGGTGAACCACTTGGCTGCTGCACCACTGCGCCAGGGGTGGTATATGAGAACTCACAGGGATCTATGGAATGAAAAGTTAAAGAAGACCAATCCTGCATATATGTGGGCATTGACCCATTACCTATCGCGACATACCCTTAAGGCGGACCACCAAGCTGATCAGAAGGGATGCGGCGGCGTCGCGGCGACGTGAGCCATGCAGAGGTAGAACTGCCACCTTCGTGGCATCGGGTTACGTCACGCTGCAGCGAGCGACGACTGCGTTCACAAGGTGAGCGGGTCGGCTTACGCCTTCTCACACGTAAGCAGTGTTAACTGTCTCTGTCGACTTTTTATTTCGTTTCTGAGCTTACATTTTACGAAATATGAAATTTGGCCGGCCACAAATTACCTCCAATTGCGTAAAACCGGAGATTTTCGTTTTTCTTCTTTTACAGTGTAACTGTCTGCCTTCTCGATGGATACCTCAGCGGCGCTGTGAGAGAAGGAAGAAGAAGGGAGTGAAAGAATGAACTATAGTAACGTGGTTCGGGCCATGAGCTGTGTTACGCACACGGCAGCCGCAGCCCGCGGCTGTCAATTCTGCGTAGGCGAATGCGGGGGCCAGCGTATTTCGAGCGCTTGCCAGCGGCGAAAACATGCGCCGACGGCCGCTTTCAATTACAGTCGGGCACCTACGCGGTCAACGTGCGCCACTGACCACCGGAAAGAGGCTCGTACACGTATGCGCTTGCGTGTCTGGACAGCCGGCGCCGGCGCTTCTACGTCTTGGCGGCGTCGGTACGGGAACATCCACTATACTGCTTCGCCCTGGGCGGGTGGCCATTTAACGAGTTTCCTTTGCCCCCGAAGGGGCGTCTGGTGCCCGCGCTGAATCAGCCCTTTTTCTTGCACCCTCGAGTCCCGACGGCGCCACATCGTAAACGCCAGCGGCGCTCACGCGTCGCCTCTGAGGCTGCAACGCCGGCCCTTGGCCGCGACCGGCGGCTCCTGCTGATCGCGATGTGCGTGTTGGTGCTGCGCTGTTTCATCGCAGCTTGTAAAGCGCCTCCCGTCTCAACTCGGGGTGCAATCTTTAGCGCTGGCGCCGGTCCGAGACGCGTGGCAGGACCGGTGGTCTTCTTGTTTGGGGCACCGCGGACGGTGAAGGGCTGTGGGCGGGAGAAGAGCAATTACAACGAAACGATTTGTAAACTCTTTCGCCCGATGGGGGATTCGCAGTAGGTACTGGCGCTCCGTTTACTCAGCGTACGCGCGCGCGGAGTGACGTCGGGGAGTGTGTAAGAGCGGCGAGAGAAAGTTGCATGCTGTCGAGACAAAGAGGGTTTATTTCCATTAAAGAGCCTCGGAACAGCGGCCCCTCTATTGCCTCTATTTTTTGCCGCTGCTTAGTTCACCTTTTAATAGGGTCTTCCAGTAAATCACTGACGCCTGGAATCAACCTCTGCCACTGTGTCGGACGTGCCAAATGTGCGTATATTTTCAACAAGTGTGTGTGCTACTTTAAACATGAGTAAAAAATCGGCAGTGGTTTAGCTCTAGTTAAACCTGGAGGATTGCGAAAGCAACGAGGAGAGAGAGAGGTGATGGAGAGAGCGGGGCAGCGGCGGCGGTCCCGGCACGCTACGCGCCGCTACTGCGCATGCAACTGGCGAGCGCGGCGGCGGCACCTCTGAGTCACCCGCGCAGCGACGGCGGCGGCGCGTCAGCTGTGCGCCGTGTGACGTCCCTTCTCCTCGCGCATGCGCAGTATGCCCGTTCGTCAGCTCCGCGAAATGGCTCGGTGACTCGCGTAGTGTTGCTTTCGCAACAAATGGGAGTAAGATGTCCTCTGTCGCACTCCCTTTAATAAAAAGTAGCGCGCTAGAGGAGAGCTTACCTCCAGGTGAGCAAGGCACTTCTGCAAGAAAACAGCGACTTCACGTTGCCACGTGCCTCTTACAGACACGTGGCACGGGGCAGAGGCACGAGACAGAGGCACGTGGCAACGTGAAGTCGCTGTTTTCTTGCAGAAGTGCCGTTCTCACCTGGAGGTGGACGACCCATTCCTCATCAGGAAGCCCGAGACTGTTTCAGACTTTCTGCGGGAAGAGTGCCCACCACATGTAAGCGCTTTTTCGGTTGATGTGAAGGACCTTTACCATTCCTTGCCTCAGCGCTCTGTGACCGCGGAAGTCAGCCTTTGCATCGACCGCTTTGGCGTAACAAAATTCCAAAACGCATGTGGAATGGACGTTAGCAGGTGAAATCAACCTCTGTCACTATAGACAGTAAATTTTTTATCCAAAAACTAGGAGTCTGCATTGGCTCGAGCATCGCTCCTGTGCTAAGCGATTTACTTAAGTTATGACAGGCGTCTTCGAACTAAGCTCGATGACGCGCCCATTGTTAAGATAATGCGATATGTTGATGACTTTCTAATTTTATATCGCACTAATGACGCACAGCAAACGGCTGCAGAGATTTTTGACATGTTCTGTTATGAACTTAATGACCTCCAATTGACTTCAGAGCTCCCCTCTAATAATAGGCTCAGGTTTATAGACATGGAACTGACAATTTCTAACAACAATATTTGATGGGCATACTCGCCGCGGTCCAGGAAGAGCCTTCTCCCTTTCCGGTCAGCTCACTCGAAGATTGTTAAGCGCGGTATCGCCAATGCATGCCTAAGAGCCGCACTGCGAAGATCATGTCTGCATCAGACAAAAGGCAGTTTCTACGCACAGGTGAACAGGCTATCTGCAGCAGGATACCCCACGAAGATGGTGTCAAATGTTGCTGAGTCCCTGCTTGCAGAATGTAGTCTGCGAAAGATCAAGGGCACCGATGCGGGTCTGGCAGAAAGAAAAAGAACAGTGTGCATCCCGTATGTGCACAAAGTTTCGCACAATCTAAAGAAGATAGTGAGCAAAGGAGGCATTAGGCTGGTTTTTTCAGCCAGGAATAAACTTAGCGAATTGTGCAAGCGTGTTAATGAGGATGGAAGCAAAAAAGGCTGCCAGAAGAAGCATAAGCGGAAGTTTGTTCAGTGTCGTGTTGGTGTCGTTTACAAGATCCCGACCTCTTGCGGCAGTTTCTACATCGGTGAGACGCTACGATGCATCAACGATAGACTGCGTGAACATGCAAAAGATATAGAGAACAAGTCACGCAGAAACCATCTTGCTGTGCACTGTTCTGAGTGTGAAGATTGCGAAGCGCACCTCAATCGGACCACTATCATCGCCCGTTATAAAGATGAGACCACAAGGCTCATTTCGGAGGCTTGCCATATCAAAAAGCTTGGTAACACCTGTATCAGCAGCCCATCGATAAATCTACTATCAAAGGAACTTGCGTATCTTAATCAGTGACGAGCCTTTCTTTTAGTCAAGTTTTGTGGTTGTGCGGTATCTTTCTCTCATGCTTATTGTGTGTTTTTACTCGTGCCATTTCATTTATATGCTGCCTCAGCTGTAGCAATAAACCATTTGGTTGTTAGTCAGCGCTGGTGTTTTGTCCTTCTTGTGTCTCGTCTTTGATTGCTCTGTTTTTCCAATTCGTAAAGTGGAGGTGTGGCGTGAGCCTCGAGGAAGAAAGATAAAGGAATAAAAGGGAGTAAAGGAGTTAACAGGTGTCGATTGCGGAACATGTTTTACCATCATATGACACACACACGCACACACACACACACACACACACACACACACACACACACACACACACACACACACACACACACACACACACACACACACACACACACACACACACACACACACACACACACACACACACACACACACACACACACACACACACACACACGGAGAAACAAACAAATAGGAGCGGAATTGAGGGAGAAAGAAGATGGAGCAGTTCGAATCGATTCACGGAAACGAAAGTTTTGGCGAACATGGCGTAAGCGGACGGAGCATGAACATCTGCGTCCACCATAAACTCGGGCAATCATCGCCGGGGGCCACACCGGGGGAGGGCGATCTACGACGAGAGCCATTCGATCCCCGTCAAGAGGTTTCTCAGCGGGTCCCCCTACCACCACTCCAAACTGACACGACCACAATGTGTGTTGTGAGGACAAGCCGAGGGCGAGCACGAAACCGTCTACAAGCGCGGTCGCCTCACTTTCGCTCCATAAGCGGGGTGCGTAGCGCGCTCTACGCTGCCGGCATTTTCTCGTCCATAATGCCTCGCAGTTGAGAGTGGATGTTTAGGTTCCATTCCGAAACGGAATAGTCGCTACCGCACTGAGTCGGCGCAGGATCGAATGGGACACTGCAAGACAACAACAAAAAAGAATAATAAGAGAGAGAATGAGGTAGAGCCCGCTTGGTTACATTGAATTCGGTCGAGGCGACGGGAGACGAGTTGTGTTCTTTTCGCTCTTGGCCGTCGGGATAAGAAGGCCGCGAAAGAAAGGATGGCGCAGCGAGAGAGAAGGAGAGGGGAGGAGGAGGAGGAGGAGGAGGAGAGAGGAAAGCCGATTACGACAAGAGGAGGACGAGGAGGCAGCGGCGGCGGAAACCCAAGAAGTCCCGCGAACTTGTATTCCTGTCTCAATAAATGCTCCGTGATAGCACTTACAGCAGCAGCAGGAGGACCAGCGGCGGCAGGCGGAGCAGCCGCAAAAAGCAGCAGCAATCCCATTCAACCTGCTCCTGACCGACGGAGCGTTTAGGCCGAAAGCCTGCGGTCTCCAGCGAACGCCACAAAACGCGTTAGCCACCACCACCGCTGCCGTTGAGCAGGATACTCCACGTAGACCAGCAAGCGTAGCCAGTGTGTGTGTGTGTTTCTCTTCTTGCCTTTTCTTTCTCTTTTTTGCTTCTTTTCAAAGAGACGTGAGCACAAGAGGTAGTGAAGGAGAAGGCAAAGGAAAAAGTCGCCGCGGCAGATCCGGAACCAAAAAACACGAGCGCGGCGGCGGCGGCGGCCGCAGGAGAACGCATCGGCTAAGCTCGCTCCTGTGCAAATCCCCCGTGGGAACCGAGCCCTCTCCCCCCCTCCCCACCTTCACCAGTGCCGCCGCTCGCTTGGCTGGGCTGACTCGCGGCCGCTGGCAGCGGGCGAACATGCCGCCCCTAGTGCGGGGATCGGCTGCAAGATGTCGCCACGCTCTCGCCTTTGATGTCTACCGCGATGAGAACCGGGCGAATTCTTCTTTGGCGGGCCTTTGCTGCCGCGCGCAATGCCCGTGCCACCGCCGCCGCCGCCACAACCGCGCACTTCAGGCCGACCCCCCCCCCCCCCCCACCACCCACTTTCAACCCCCATTCCACCTCGTGTCTCTGCTGCGCCTCCTTTAAAGACGCGGATGGGGCGAGGAGAACGAGGGGGAAGGAACATTCGCCCGACAGCCCTCTGGGGCGCCAGTGGTGGTGGTTTATTCTTCTCCTCGAATTCCATTCTCTCTTTTCTGTTTTGCTTTTTTTTTTATTTTGCCTTCTATTCCGTCCCACCTCGTCCTCCGGAGCTCGGGTAATATTGTTCGAAGTTTTGTAGTACACGCGTGTCTGCAAGATCATCTGTCAGCAAGTTGAAGGAGGAGGGATGTCGGGTTTGACCAACAAATTACTTTTGTTGTACTCAGGAAGAGATAGAAAAAAAGGGAGCATCGAAATCACCACCATTACGCGTTTGTTCTTGCATTCTAGAAGAACGCAATGCGGGTTTACTCGAGCCTCCCCTCAAGACCCATGAGCTGAAAGCTGCAGTAATCGGTCGTTGTCTACTGTGTAGACGAGTGCTGGCAACTTGAGCTGTTATGTGGCCACATCTTGTCAGCCCGCGCTTCATTCGGGATTCCGGGGGAGAGGCCGAGAAAGTTTTGTCGTTCTTTCTCAAGGGGAGAGGGAGTTAGGGGCCAGTATACCTGGTGTTGCAGCGAAGCACACCACTCATTTTTAAAGGCAGGATTTATTAGCTTTAAATATGGATTTTGAGGTAGCGTAGCTCCACTTGTGGCAAACGCCGCAAAACATGCGACTCCTGTTAACTAGTGAGCTGGTTATCTAAATTCTAATAGTTAACTTTTTAGCCATTAAAATTTCGCGCTTGGATGTAATTAGAGATTTCTAGCAGAGCAGTAGTCAAGCCGCATCACTTTTAGGAATTTCGAAAATGCCATTACTCTCGGCGCTGTGCCTGAATGAATCCTCGCGACTTCTCTCTCCATTCGAAGATCTCGTGGTTTCGGAACTATTGTAAAAATGCCCGTCAATACAAGCAACTCCGTGGGGCACGCGTCACATGGCCTTCTCCGTACCGCCTATGCTAGAGCAGCGGCGAGCACCGCAGCCCGGGCGAAACAAAGCAGGTCACGTGACACGCGAGCCAGAGGACGTTCACTGGCAAGCGTTAAACCCCATAAACCATACCAAACCAAATATTAGTATTATCACGTCGCCTAAGCTGTCTTTATAGCTAAAAAAGGTTGTTGTTAAAGTTTAATGACAGGTTTCGCTGAAAAGCCCGGTATGTGGGTGTCATGTGCCGTTTCAGAAATTCCTAAGTGCGCCAACTTTCTCCGCGGGACAGAAGTATGTATACATACATCATAGTTCCTAGCGTTGGATGTTACAGCCAGCAGAGAATGCTAGGTGTTCTTGCGTGAACTCATCGATGGAACATGATATAAATGCTTAATAAGCTTCCGCAAATTTGGGAACGGGCTTGTCTAATGTACCGATAACACACGAATAACTTTGCATTACGCGCATGTTCTTTATCGACAGCAGTAAAAAAAAATTGTTTTTCAGGAAGGAAATGGCGCAGTATCTGTCACACATATCTCGGCGGACACCTGAACCGCGCCGTAAGGGAAGGTGGGAATGAAAGGAGAAAGAGGTGTCGTAGCGGAGGTCTCCGGAATAACTTCGACCACCTGGGGATCTTTAACGTGCACTGACATCGCACAGCACACGAGCGCCTTTTGCGGTCCGGCCCCATCGAAACGCGTCCGCCGAGGTCGGGTTTGAACCCGGGTACTCCGGCTCGGTAGACGAGTGGCTTAATCACTGAACCACCGCGGCGGGTCCCGCTGACTTATTGGGCACATCTACCGTCCCGGAAAGGCGATGGTCTCAGGCTCAACTCTCGGACCATGCAGGACAAATTTCCCTTCAAGTGCAAAGATTTCTGAGAAAGCAGTTTATCTTTCCTTTGTAGCCTTGTGACTGCGCTCAGGTGGTCGATAATAAGTAATTACTACCTTTATTGAGACCTACTCACACTTGGGGTATTCCTCGAAATACATTCTATAGGATAAATCCTGTCGTCTGCACCAGTAATCTCGTTAAATTTCTTTTTATACATTACCAACAACCGACAGTACTGGGCTCAGTACACAGTGAAGGAAAAGAGGAGCCTATCTTCATTTCATTGTTCATCATTTATTTAGCCGCAGTTAAAAGCCAATGCAAATACAGAAACATAAAAACGTCCTAATATACAAATGAACAAGAAGTTTGTTCAACCTTCCGTTAATTAATGTTTTACTTGAAAAAAGGAATAAGTAGAGCCGGTGTACAGTCATGGACAAAATTTTGCGGTATGAGGAGGCAAACCAGTCCAGTAAAAAGCCTAAAAGTACGACGGGAGAAGCACCCTCCATCCGTTGTAAAGAATACCACACGACTGGACAACGGCGTACCGCAGCAATGTATTTTTGGCAACAAATTTTGGAATCATCGCGCCAAAATACAAGCGCTTTTAGCCAAGATTTTTTTGGGCCACAGCGCCAAGGGTAACCACGCTTTCAAAATTCTAAAAACTGATATGGATATTACTTACGATGTGACATGCTTCTCAATAATTAATGAGTCTTACAGTAATAGTTAAAAACTTAACTATTGAATATTAGTTAAGCAGCCTACTAGTTAACATGTCTTAGCTTTATTCTGATGCACTGCACCATTGACACTGCTGCGGTGCCGCAGGAAGCGCTTTTCGATCACAAAAAGCCTATTCTTAAAAATTGTGTAAAGTCTTCGGTGACGCACCCTGTATATTCAAAGCCGCCGCGGTAGCTCAGTGGTTATGATAATCGGCTGTTGACACGAAAGACGCGGGTTCGGTCCCAGCCGCGCCGGTCGAATTTCGATGGAGGCGAAATTCTAGAGGCCCGTGTACTGTGCGATATCAGTGCACGTTAAAGAACCCCAGGGGTTCGAAATTTCTGGAGCACTTCCCTGCGGGACGTTAAACCCTCATAAACCACATATAATCGTGCAGCCACACCCCGTAATTTTTTTTTTCCATGGCTGCACATGCTGCACACGCTCTACGGGCTTACTGCAGATCTACACGTCTACCTCAGTCCTAGGGAATAATACGCAGCACGATCAGCATGCAGCTCTTCAAAAATGTCTCCCACCCCACCGCCCTCTACACACACACACCGCGCCGTTAAATACTGACATCCCGGGGAACAAAGGAGCTGACGGGCGGGCGAACGAGCAGCAGAAAAAGTGACAGGACGAGCAACACGTCCTCAGCGACTGCTATGAAGTAAGAACACCACAGACATCGTATAAGAACAAATGAAGAGAACAACATGCGTGTCTGGGGAGGTGGTGGGGGGGTTGAATTCTAATATAGCTTCCGTACAACAATTACACGAAAGCCAGCACGATCTGTTGGGCACCTAAGGGGAGAGGGGAGAACTGCCGCGAAAGGTTACGGGAGGAGAGGAGGTTGAGTGGGGAGGGCAAAGAAGCGCGCGAAGGAGAGAACAGGCTCGCGCAACAAGCAAGGAGACCTGCGCAGTTCCGCCACGCGATGCGTGCGGTTTCTGTGGCATGCAGGAGCAGCAACAGGTAAAACAAAAAAGTAAAAAAGCAGCGGGGGCTCCGCGCCATCACTGCAGCCACCAACACCGGCACTTCGGTTCAGAAGGGCAGGAAACAGCGGGAGGCTTCGGCGTTGTGCGGCCGCCCCAAGACAGATCATCATTTCATACGCTTTAACGACACTGCTAAATTGAGCTTAAGAGGCGCCTCAGTCGCCTCCTCTCCCGACGTGCCCGTAAAGCGAAGAAGCGCCTCCTGTCGGTCAGAGGGGCCGCCGATCCTTCTCGCCGAAGGTGTGCAAAAAAGCCGCCCCGCACGGATGTGCGGCTGGAGACTTCGTCGTGGACGTCTTTGAAGAAAGCAGCTATAGAACGGCACCAAGTCGGTGCCGGTGAGTGTGCGTGCGCATGTGTGCCTGCGTGTTTGTGTTGATGAGGAGATGGAGGGGTTGTGCGGCGCTAGATGAGCAAACGAAGGACGAGGAGGAAGCTGTGCAAACAGAGAAGACGCCCGGCCGCTTGCACACATATCACCGGCGCTCTCGCCGCGCGAAGACTGCGAGCGACGGAAGTCAGGTTACCGGCTAACCCCGAGAGAAAGAGGCCACTCCAGTCGCGCGGCCGGTATATACAAAAAAAAAAAAAAAAAAAGTTGGATGTGGTGGTGTCGCCCTCGCGGGTTGTATTTTACTCCGATTCCTCGCTTCCAGCGATAAATTCGCTCGCCGGCGGTGGCTCCTTTCAATGAGGTACGTCCGTGTATAAGTGCCACGGATGAGCTGCTCTCTGTTCGTATATCGTGTGCAGAGTCTGCTGCAGCAGGGTGAAATTGGAGAAGGTAACTAGGAAATATGAGCCTTCGCGAGCCCAGAGATGTAATTCGGAGTGTTAGATGTTGAGTTATTTAAGCATCGGCGTTCTTAAGGTGCAATAAGACAAATTGCGTGCCTCATTTTTACTTTATGCGAAGCGTAAACCCTACTAAACCCTACATTCCACCCCCCCCTCCCCCCTCTTTTTGTTTCTCTGGAACCGAATTTTGTGACCGGCTTCCCGCAGAACACAACACCGCAGAAGGAGCACCGCACTGCGGAATGATCCCTCTTAACGCGCCTGAAATACGCAACTTAAACGCATTTAACGCATGCTCCTGATTATGCTTAATGTCGAGGAGCAAAACAAAGCAATGAGTATATGCGTATACAGTTGAACCTCGTTATAACGAACTTGAAGGGGCCCGGCGATTTCTTCGTTATAGCCGTAGCTTCGTTATAACCCGTATTGACCGAGCTTCTAAGGAGAATCGTCATTACTTCGTTACATCCATTCTTTCGTTGTGAAAAGTTTCGTTACAACGAAGTTTGACTGCATTGTTCAGTATCTGAAGGAAATATACGGAAGTTTCTGAAATTGTTTTTTCTTTGCTCGTGCAAAAATATTGTGCTCGTCGATTTACTGCTTGTAACATTCATGAGAAACTCATTGAGCAAAATGAATTGACCTAGACATTTTAATGACAGAAAGGCGTGTTACAAGCAGATTGTGCATGCACTTTCAGCCGACTAGGGGGGCTTTAGTCTTTTCTCCTTGTTTGAAATTAACCCTGCCGGACTCACCGTCTTTGCATTCTTTGCTCTCCGAACGCGAAAAAAAATTACCGAAGGCAATTTGTAAATTCTAAAGTGTGCTTGGCGAAAGCCTTGTGGTCAACCCACTGCATACACCATGTTGTACATGGCGCCCCATTGGAATGGCCACAGTGTTCGCCGATATCCATTTGAGTTACAAAAAGGTGCTTGTAGTAAACGAGCGACTCTCTGGGCCGCTTCAGAGCCATGCGTCTCACTCACTCGACTGCAACGAGACGTCTGGCGAAGGAGCGGCGGTGCAGCTGCCACCGCCGACGCGCGCGCGCGCTCGTTCTACCGCTGCTGTGTGACGTCACGGTTGTTATGCACAGGTGCGCACCCCACCGGTGCGCCGGTTGCTAAGGAGGGGAGGAGGTTGAGCCGCTGCGCGGAGGAGAGGCCACAGTTGGCACGATTCCAGCGCATGGATGGACACCGCGAGTATGAGCTATTAAAGGCTTTATTTAGCCTAAAATAAGATAAAACTTCCTCAATAACTGACAAAGACAACTACCTCGTTAAACGCGGAACTAAAAACACAGCAGCGGCCTAAATGCGCAAGCACTTAAAGGAATGCCCAAGACAGATATAGGTTTACTTGTTGCCTAAAAGATACATTGTTGGTTTTCCCATTGCCAACAAGCGGGATTGCAGCAAAAGAGAAGCTACTTATCTCCATGTGTCTGGAGTGTCTGCAAAGCACCAGAGTCCCTTCAATCTTATTCACATACATTCCTTAAGTGACAAGCTAACAAAAGCTGCCTATAGCGATAATACGAGTGCAGCTGCTGGTACTCGAACGCGTCAGCATAAGCGTTTTCGAAAAGCCCCACTGAGAAAAAACAAAATAGCGAGGCGGTATCAGCACTCGACAGACTGGAAGCGGTCTTTTTTTCTTGTATTCGCACTTTGTTTCCAGGGCCGAAGTTCACGCAAACAAAGCACTGCGTGGCCACTCAGAGAGCCGAGCATCCTTCGTTGCATTAGCGAATAAGGCTTTGAGAAACGACGGCACGGTGATTTTGTTAACGACTCGGAACGAAGACATATTCGGTGCTGTTGTTAGTCCCTCGGGTATAAGACGTATATATGAACCTTGGCAATTCGAGTCTCACACGCTGCATTTCGTCGTTTTCCTTGCGGATACCGGCGCGGATTTCTATTAACTTGCCTGAGAGCAGCAAAAGAGAGAGAGAAAATCAACGACAGCTTTTGCCAGTTCTAGTGCCAACGAGTTGATGTCTTTATAGGTCTCCGGATGTCCTCAGCAATCTCTAATTATTGTGGACACAAGTTGGCCCCGGGAATCGGGTGTATTACTCACAACGATAAGATACCTACAATTTTAATATAAACTTAAGAGGGGTGTCTTCGATACTGCGCTGTTTGTTGTTTCAACTTGAGTTCAGCCGCGTGGACTTTAAAAGGAAAACACAGCCATTTTTTTCAAGTTTTGTCTATCTCCAACCCAACCTGCCCCATCAATTTGCTGAAAACAAAGATTATTATTATTATTATTGTTGTTGTTGTTAGTGTCATTGTTGATGCTGTTACTGCTAACGTACGATCTCAACTGCGAGGACTACAAACATCTGCTCTGTTGTCTTTTTTGTTCTTGTTTTTCTACACTGATGCATAACTGCGGTCTATAGTGGCTGCTGCCTCCTTTCAAGGGTGCTCCTCCAAGCGGGTGTTCCTGAAACGACACCAAGCGACAAACAATTTGTGAAGTCCCCGTGCTCTCACAAGCACGTCGTATCATTCCGTCAGCAGGCCCATGTTCTCGTTTGTTTTTAATCCGAAGGGAATCAAATGCAGCCATGTTTCACGGCTAGGCGTCCAAGCTAAACGATGTATTAGAGGAGCGGAGAAATCTCCCACAAGGCACGCTTCTTCCTTTCTGTACCATCATGTCCATTCTCGCGTCGACCTCTTGGGCGTCCAGTTCAGGCTGTTCAGGCTAATAGAGACTCCACGTCACAAAGTTAAGCGTGTGCCATCCGTGTACTGATGGGGTAGTCGGGGATCTTAATCGTCCATATGAGGGCCCTCAAGGGAGAGCAGCTCGGACGCCGGACAGGACATGTGGCAAGGGGGTTGAACACGGGCATCCACTCCGTGTGTGGCATCGGAGAGGTAGGATCATAAAAAAAGAGCAAAAGAACAGAAATGCGAGAAAGGGTGCGAGCGGCTGCACAGAAAGAGACGGGAGGAGGAACGGGCGCTAGAGAAGCGTCGCCCAGGCGTGTTCGTTCGCGCCCCCTTTTTGCATTGAGACGTCACGGCGCGCCAGCATGGCTTCCCGCTGGGCGCCCGCCGCGGGAACCGAGAGCGCTGTTCTCTGTTGCCAAACTCCTCACCACAACACCTAGACGCACAGGACACCCGGTACACATATGTATGTACCGCTGCTGCTGTTGCTGCCAGCCGGTTGCTTCACAGAGGTGGACAAGCGAGGGGAGCAAATAAAGAAAATAAGAGGCAACCGATGGATTCCGACCTCACACCGATCCGTGGCCCCGCTGAGGCGTACTGGCAAGAAAAGAATCTTGTGCGCTGGCGCGCGCGCGCGCGGTGGCTTCTTCGGGAGTCCTCTTGGCGTCGTCCAGGTCGTCGCTGTGTGGCAGCAGCCGCGACCGGACACTGCGCGTATAATGACCGCGATGATCGTCCGCGGACAACGCGTCTCCTGCGGCGCCGCGACGGGCGGTGGCGCGCTGGTCGTCGGCCGCGTGAGACGACCGCGAGGGGGCGCCGCTATCCCGGCGGCTTCTAAGGGTTTCCTCCCCACTGGGGCTGTAGCATGTAGTTACGCCTCAGTGAGGCCCGTTGTAAGCCGTGAGGCGTCCCCATTATTATTATTGCTGCCTGGTATTCTTATACCGTTTGTCCACCGTTTGCGGGCGACACGTTTTGTTGTCGATGCCGTTTGTTAAGAGTCGGTTGGATCTCTCTTTTGCCCCTTCTGTGCCCGGAGGGATAGAGAGGACTTTCTTTTGTGCTATTCGCCCGTTGTCGTGTTACCCAAGAAAACTCTGGAATGTGTGCGCAGAAAAGCGATACCCCGTCGATCCTCTAATGTGCTTTTCTTGGCGCATTCCGCATTTCTTTCTCCATGGGGGAGACCCGCGTTGTGCTTTGTAGGGATGAAAAGGCTCTGGAATTGGCGCTTATAGACTTTCGCGCGAGGCTGATTATTTTTTTTTTTTCTGTCAGTCATCAACGAAGACATGCACCGCGACCTCACACCGATCCTCTGTCACGCTGAGGAGACGCCGAGAGGCTGTAGAGCGCTTCAACTTGCATGCTATGAATGCGCGAAACATTCTTCTGCGGAAAAGTTTAATATAGGCATAGTCCTCTACTTGTGCTTTTGTGTGACTACGTTGCTCGCTCGCTCGCTCGCTCGCTCACTCACTCACTCACTCACTCACTCACTCACTCACTCACTCACTCACTCACTCACTCACTCACTCACTCACTCACTCACTCGCTCGCTCACTCACTCACTCACTCACTCACTCACTCACTCACTCACTCACTCACTCACTCACTCACTCACTCACTCACTCACTCACTCACTAGTTCCATCTTTATCCAAAGTAATGCCTTCGCACGTAGCCGATGAGCGGACTGCATGACGCACCATCTTATTAACAGCCTGCAGTCAACGATCCCACGTAAGGGCAGGGGCCTTGACCAGTCATCAGCAAGCGGGACGCGCGGCGTCAAGACAGCGGTGAGCAATGAAAATTCTTTGAATCGCAAGCTTTCTTTGCGTGGGTAGGGCACCCGTTCCGAGTTACTCACTCAAGTTTATTGCTTCGAAATGAAAGGGGTGGGGGAAGGGGGCATGCTTGCGCCCGGTTCTTCGTCGACAATCGTTACAGGTGCCATGCTTCTTTTGCGAGTTGGCTAAGTGTACTTACCCATATGCGCGCGGCGTTCACGGGAGATCGTTTCAGGACACGATATTTTGGGATTAAGGCGAAGCGCGGTTAAGTGATACATGCGTACAATGGGCGGCCATACTTGGAGCTGCGGAATCGGACGACGTATAATTGACTCGTTTCGTCCCTTCCTCTTTCCAGCCTCATTAGCGCCAAGCCCACACGCTGGGTGTGTAAGCTCATCCAGGATAATCGAGATTCTAATTAGCGACCCTCGGTAGTCGAGTACTTGGAGAAAATAAATAAATAAATGAACGCACCTCTGCGCAGTCAGTGTGGGCATGATTTATATAAAGAGCATACCTTACTGGCAGGCATTTTCTCCTATAGCTCAACGACGCCTTCGTTCACTTTATCAAACCGCTGTGTGACGCGCCACCGGCTGAGTAAGGTCGGGTGCTTTTTAAGAATCCTCGAGGGGCTAGAAATAGTATAGAAGTCAGGGTATAGGCATGCACGACTTGCATGTTTCCGGAACTTCTATCGACAATTTGGTTCTGTCCATTTCATAACGTAACTTCATGTCGTTTGCATTCTGTTGTACCGGAACGCTAGACTTAGTGTTAATCTATTTTAGAACATAATCTAATTTTGTTTCAAACACATTTTAAGCAATGCAAACGAAATAGAGGTACAGGAAACGACTAAAATAAGAGAAAGCAAGGCTGAAATCACCTTCCACTGGCCCGGACAAAACATACTGTATGCATTCCTCGAACTTATCAAGGTCTGTATCAGTATTGAAGTCTCTATCCCATCAGCATTACCTTTCTGCCGGTTAACCTCCGCGGTGGAGCCATTTTCTGATAACAAGACGTTTCACAGAGACATATATGCACGGCGACGTATCACGCTGCTGGAGAGGCGAAAGCCTATGACGTCATTTTATGACGCCAAGACAGCAGCCCACAGTTAGGTGCGCCTTTCCTTTCTCCATAACCTCCTCCTCCGCCGCATAGGCACGCGCTGTTGTAAACCCGCTTCCGAACTTTTTGCGAATGGCTTATTATCACGAAGAATAACATATATTTTGGCGAGTTCGTTTTGCGCTCGCGTGAAAACGAGGACCACAGACGAGAAGGCAAGACAAGCACTAACTTTCGATCGTTTATTCAAACATAACGATAGTCATCAGCAGCAGCCTGACTACACTCACTGCAGGGCGAAGGCCTCTTTCCTGTCTCTCCAATTAACCCTGTCTTTTGCCAGCTGCGGCCACCGTATCCCAGCAAACTTCTTAATCTCATCCGCCCACCTAACTTCCTGCCGCCCCCTGCTACGTTTGCCTTCTCTTGGTATCCACTCCGTTACCCTTAAGGACCAGCGGTTATCTTGCCTTCGCATTACATGCCCTGCCCAAGTCCATTTATTCCTCTTGATTTCGACTACGATGTCATTAACCCGCGTTTGTTCCCTCACCCATTCCGCCCGCTTCCGATCACTTAACGTTACACTCATCATTTTTCTTTCCATAGATCGCTGCGTTGTTTTTAACTTAAGCTGAACCTTCTTTGTTAGCCTCCACGTTTCTGCCCCGTAGGCGAGTACCGCTAAGATACAGCTGTTGTATACTTTTCTCTTGAGGGATGTTGGTAAACTGCCATTCATGATCTGAGAGAACCTGCCATATGAGCTCCACCCCATTCTTATTCTTCTAGTTATTTCCCTCTCATGATCCGGATCAGCGGTCACTACCTGCCCTAAGTGGACATTATTCTCTTACTACTTACAGCACCTCGCTACCAATTGCGAACTGCTGTTCCCTTGCTATAGGCTGTTGAACATTACTTTGGTTTTCTTCATGTTAATTTTTAGCCCCACCGTACTGCTCTGCTCTGCCTAACTCATTAATCATGCATTGCAGTTAACGTCCTGAGTGGCTTAGCAAGGCAATGCCATCAGCGAATAAGAAATTACTCAGGAGGTTAATCGTAACGGTGTTATCATTATGCTGTTCCCCTCCTACCCTGACGCGCTGATCAGCTTGGCAAATTGTGCTTAGCTTCCTTCCAGCCGCAAATAAATTGCTGACGTCATACCTGCGCCAACTTTTATGAGGCAGTGAGCTTATATGGAATGACTGCAGATCTTTTTCGCCTAATTACACCTGTCATTTCATCGGGATTGTGCATTTTCTTCTTGAGCTTCGCTGCCAACCTTTCGCATAGACAACATACTGTTAAATCAGGGTATGGCAGGCACACGTCTTTCAGCCTTAAATAGGATGCAACTTAAAAAATAAACAGTGGTTGATAACATTGAGCCAAGGTCTGCGACGTCCTGTATTACTCCGCTAGCCAATTACAAAAGTAAACCAAATCATCTTTTTAATGTTTGACTACACTAAACAAGCCAGGTATGAAAATTCTGGAGCATGTATTTCTTTTCTTGCGATTAACTTCTTGCTTAATAACAAGAAAAGTATTAACAGCGTACTATTTCGTTGTCGTTGAGGGATTCTGCGCGGCGACGCCGAATGCGGTCGAAAACTTTCCTCAAGAACTAGGTGCCCGCATGAGTTGTTTACTGTTTATCTAAGCGAAGAAAGGGCAATTCCGTCTTGTCGTTTGTAATGACGCGAGGCGGTATTCTTGTCATGTCTTCTGGTCTGCGCGGTCCTCTTATTCTTGAGCTAAGATGCATATCACCCAAACGGCGTGAAGTAAATTTCAATGATCACCTGAGGCCTCGTACGTTTCGGTGATACACCCAGTACTTACGTCAGGTCCCGTCTGCTGCTGAAAAACGAGTGGGAGTTTGGAACGAAACAGACAGTTAAATCGTGAATGCATCCATTAAAGGCATATACGATTTAAAGAAAGCTCTGACCTAGTGCATGCTTCAAGCTATGTTTCAAGACAAAATTGGGCGCTCAGTGGTGAAGAGAAACCATTTGCCAATCAAGTGTTCGCGCATAACACGATGTCCGCTCGCGTGCTAAGTCTTCGGCCTAGCGCGGCACTGCAGTAAAACGGAGCGACGAATTGAGAATAAAAGGGGGGTTAACAGCCAGGAGAGCAACACAAAAGGGTCAACACGCAACAGCAGCGGCAGTACAGGTACAACCATCACCAGTCAAGACAGGAGAGTCAACACCGCCAGCACTGCCGAAGGTCGCGCGATGGAGCTCGGCCTCTGGAGAAGAGGTGGAAGAAGAGGAGAGGAGGGGGGAGAACAAGACGAGGACGGAGAAGAAGAAAAGAAAACAAAAAATGTAATCTCGATGAAAGCCGACCACTTTGGAAGGCGCTCATTCCTGCGTTAGGATACCTAAAGAAAGACCACGCTGCACTGGCGGTCATCGCGGATGACACAAACTCCCCCCTCTCCGCTTGAAAAGAACTCTCAGCAGCAGCAGCAGCAGCATCGCTCCCTCTGTCGTCTCTTTCAGCTGCTTCGCGGCGGGGGAACACGGAGAGTTGTGTCGTGAAGAAAACAAAAGTTGAAGAGTGGAGTCAGAAGAGCCGGAGAGAGAGAGAGAGAGGCACAACAGGTACAGGTAGTACATAGTCTGTGCGTGCGAGAGGGAGTAGGGGGGTTGTCTAGCAATTGGGGGGAGATAAACAGCACTTCTTCTCGCGTCGGCCGGCGTTATCGGTAATTTCCGACGCCTTCAACGGGGGTCCGACACCTCGCGCGGCGGCGGCGGCGGCGGGCAAGCCGGTTCACGCGCCTCGGCCGTCCTGTGTGGCCCGCCGGGTTCCCCCCTCGCCGACGGTCACGCCTCTCGCGCGGGGCAATCGGCCTGCAGAAGCTTCAGCCTGCGCGCGGCGCAGTTCCTGTTGTTGTTGCTGGCCGCCGCCGGACACCGCTCGAATGGTGGGGGGGGTGAGAGTCTAATAAATTTTCCCGCCCGCTCTCGGCCCCCGGGCAAGGGCGGTTATTAGGCATCGGGCTTCCCTAAGCGCCTGCCGAAATGGACGGGGCGGCGTCGTGTATAGAGAGGAAGAAGCGCGCGCCTTGCCTGCGTGTGTGTGCGCGAACGCGGCGCCGGCGCATGCAGGGCTCGCTGTGCCTGCCTGCCTGCCCCGGGCTCGAAAATCGCTGATGTGTCAATTCTGCGGCTGACAGGAGCGAGACCCGGCGAGATCGGAATGCTGCCTTGCCTCTGAGGCGCTGCCGTTTCTCTTGCCCTTTCTCCCTCCCACTCTTTCCCTCTCTCCTGTGCACCTCGCACTGTTGCTCACCTTCTCATTCTTGACGCGCGGCGATGCGGAGGAGGAAGAGGGGGAAAAGGCGATGGCCAAGAGCAACTTGTCGTCGCTGTCCAGTACGTCTATCCGGCGTCTATGGAGCCGAAATGTACAGGTAGAGGCAATATTAAAGGGAACACCGAGTTCACAATTCAAGAACCGGGTTTATTTTTACCTCTGCTTGGACTCTTAAGCACTATTGCGGGGTCATTTTGCCAGAAGAAATGGACTAAAAAAGAAACTAAGATTTTACTTCTCAGTTGTTCTCAGTGAGTATACATTGGTGACCTAAAAATCAGGTATTTCATTTCTTATTGCTTCGACTTGCACGCACAGTCTGCGTTTAGCGCGAGTAGCAAACACCTGTTTTCTGTAGAGGGCGTGCGATGCATTCTCCATCGTGCAGGACGCCCACCAGTGCAAGCAAGCACTTGTCACGCAGCCACAGCGCTCGATTCTATGCGGCGTTTCGGCTAATCGAACAGAGCTCGAGAGTTCCCAATATTCCTAATATTGTTCCCGATATTCCCAATATTGCAAATCAATGATTTCACTCTGGTCCTTTGCAGGAACGGCCTTTGCCTATATATTTACAATATTGGGACGATTAGCTGTGCTAATTGGGTAATGGTGCTGTACACAGCGGTGCTTCACAATGTGCGTGCCTGAACGACCGCATGCAGGAACGAATGCGGGCACACGCCGCTGAGCATTACTGCCAAGTTCGGTAAAACAAAATTGATAACCGCCATCACCCATGCATGGCCCAACTTTCTCCACCACCCTGTGTACACCTTGTTTTTCTCGAATATCCTCACGCCAGCGAGGCTAACACACTTCACAGCAAGATCTGACCGAAGTCATGTTTTAAAATTAGGTTCATCGAAGTTCTTTTTCAGAAAGGAATAAAGGAAGGAAGAAAGAAGGGAAGAAAGTAAGGAAGAAGGAAAGAAAGAAAGAGAAAGAAAGGAATAACGAAAGAAAAGAAGAAAGAAAGAAAAAAAAGAAAGAAAAGAAAAAAGGAAGAAAGAAAGTAAGGAAGAAAGGAAGAAGAAAAGAAAGAAACAGAGAAAGAAAGAAAGAAGGAAACAGAGAAAGAGAGAGAAAGAAAGAAAGAAAGAAAGAAGGAAAGAAAGAAAGAAAGAAAGAAAGAAAGAAAGAAAGAAAGAAAGAAAGAAAGAAAGAAAGAAAGAGAGAAAGAAAGAAAGAAAGAAAGAAAGAAAGAAGGAAAGAAAGAAAGTGACCTTTTCTCCTCGCTGAGTTAGGTTTCAGATATTTCCCATGTAAATCGCTTAATCACCGAAGCACTGATGAACGCCGCGAGTAATAAACCACAAGTGTAACGAACAGTTCTAGGATAATTTATTTCAAGGCAGGTGCGAAGGTTGTAGAAAAAAAAGAAAGGGAAACAAGTTTGAAGCAAGTTTCATTGATAACAACCACTGACAACACATTACAAAGGAAAAACCTTTTCTTATCTTTAATTGAAAAAAAAAATATAGTGTGCTGCCTTTAAAAAACAAAGGAACATACACAATACAGAACATGCCGATTGCCTGAGTAATCTGAAGCCGCTGCAGTGGACATCCTTATAGATGCGAGGAACATTGTACATAAGCAATCTTTTTTTTTCTAGCATTTGTTATCTCTAGAAACCGGGTGAAAAAACGAATAGCTTCGATTGCAGCAACATTAAGCAATACACAAAGCAAAAACAGCAGGTAACGCTCACCTTGGGGGACACACTCGCTCGTCACTGATGGCACATATAGGAATTGCGACACGATTCACAACACAGGAATAAGTTAAGTGAAATGACAGCTGGTAGCCCATTTCAGCACGGGCTTCTGGGATCGCTATCCTGCGTGCACATTACGAGTGCTTGAGGCAGGAGCCATATTTTGAAGCTTTGGTTGGCAGCGTCTGACGTAATCACCACTATAGTGCTGCAAATCATTTAAATACTCTCAGAATACCAACCATCTCCTCCTCATATATGTCTTCAAACAGCCCAAACACTTTTGTTCGTTCTCTGTTATTGTATAGTCAGCCAACAGAACAGAAAACAAATGTATGAGTATCAACAAGAAAAGGTCGATTGGTTGATTGACCTTTACTGACGAGCTGTGCCCACAATATTATATAAGGACGTCTGGATGATTTAGTGAAGCGAAATTTAGATTTAGTTAGAGTCGTTTGTTACCGGTAGCTAGATGGCGATTACACGATATGGTACGATGGTCTAGTACGTCCTCGTGTGTCTTTTCCAGATCTCGCTCTCAATTAGCATTTACAAATTTCTTTTCGGTATAACAGTTAACTTGTCGGCTTGTGTGATACGAGCTACTGAAACGTGAATTGTAATTTCTGCTCTAGGGTCACTGTCTAGTCTGATCTGCTCCAGCTCTCAGGCTGACCATGGTTTGTTACAGGTCTTAAAGCGTCTCCTCATTTTGTAAAGTTCTCTACAAAGTCTGTAGATAATGACGAGCGCCGATATGTACCCATTATTGGCCGAACAAGTAAGTGTTTCTCGAACTCTAAATCCATAAGTACGCCATCATCAAACACAGCGTTTCTTTTTCCCTTTCTCTCAGTGGTCAAAAGTGTAGCCGAGCACATAGCCACTGTGAAGTGCGTGGTCAAGGGAGATGCGTGAAAAAGACTACACGTGTGAAGACATGTAAAAGACAAGATAGTAAAAAAAAGCTGAATGATCGTACTGTGTATGTACATTGGGTATTAATTATAATAATAAGTTAACACGCATGCATCCGAGTAATGATATACTGCACTGCATCGAAGGGTCCCCCAAACTGCGCCAGTCAGTTTGTGCCCGTCTTGCCCGTAGTCAAAAACAAACTCATCGCGCATTCACTGCGAGCTGTCAAATGCGGCGTCGCTGGGATAGTTATAGGGAAAGAACAGACGTGACGCACAACTTTCCATCTCAGACGACACCGATTTGATCCCACTAAACGGGCAGTGATCTCTGTGTTGTGCCGTTTCACGGTAAGCACGCTTTCGGCTTCACTGCTTAACGTGCTCTATAAGGAAGAACACTTTACAGACTCATGGATGCACTAAACAGCAGCATCGCTTGCAGCTCCTGTATGGTTTTTCCCTCCGGTTGAGACAGGTGAAGCTGAAGCTTATATCTGTCGTTAAGCTGAAGAGAGATAAGCGCGAAGCTAAACACATGAGCCAGCTGCCTGTAGAGACCGGCAGCTAATAGACTGCATGATTAGGTTTGTCACAAACGTTGCTTTCCTTGCATCGAGAGAATAACATTTAGTTTCGGCAAGAGCTCCTGGGATGAAAAGAACTATGAGTGAAAAACAGTTCCTATCTGCTTCGGTAATATTTGGTATGTGCTCTTCTTTTTGTCTAAGAAGTTGTCTCTGTACCTTCGTAGTATTCGCATTTTTAAAGCAGAACTCGAAATGATGCTGCGCACGGCCTGAGCATGTAAGACGCTGCTTCGTCGAAAGCAAAATCTGTCTCGTTCAAGTACTTCAGAAAAGGAAGCACTTCCGTCAGCACTCCGGCTCCTGTCAGTCTAATGGCACTGTTATCCGCGTCTCACTTTGTTACAGGAGGGCTGAATGGCGGGCGAAAAAGAAACAATCTTCCCGGCTCTGACCTGGCGCCGGTTCAAATGCGAGCACCTTATTCACACTCTGTATCACTCGGTCCTTTATAAACACGTACTGTCACCGCAGTCCCTCTTCACCACGGCTCACCGGCAAAGTTCGTTGAAAACAGACACACGAGAACGCACTTTGCGCTCATCGTTCAACTCGCCGAGCACGGCCGACAACAAGCGTAGGAGTCCTGTAGAGCCTTCCGGCCTCACGTGCGCCGTGTGCGGACCAGGGCGCCCAGGCGTCGATTATGTCCTGCACTTCATCAGTTCCAGTGTGCGTCAACGTCCCCGCCGGCGAAAGAGATCAACGCTCGGGACGCGCGCACTGCGTTCGCACGTGGGCGTCCGGGGGAGGGACGTGCTCCGATGACGACACAGACCAGCGCGTCGCCCGCGTTTGCTTGCCCACCGGTGTCGTCTGGGTGCACTGCACCGCTGCTCCGTTCAGAGGCACGTCGGGCCACTCAGAGGCACGTGTGCACGGTGCGGCGGACCTTGCACACCTTGCACTTGACCTGGCAGCACCAGTGGAAAGTGCAGGCGCATCGCTCCAGGTCCTCGCGGACTTCGGTGCGGTGGCCACGACCGCAGCACATGAGCTCGCAGCCGTCCACGCCGGCCGACGACTCGTTGCAGTGTCGGCCGCGGGTGCCGTGAACGCCGAGGCGAGCGTTGGGCACGCAGAAGTCGGGCGAGTTCTCGAAGTAGACGAGGTCCTTGCGCGAGGGTGGCCTGTGGTCCGGGTAGAACGGCTTCAGGTGGAAGGATCGCGGCTGGCCCTTGCGTCGGCGGCCCCGGAATCCGCGGATGTTGCCCTGGTTGCTGAGCAGCACCCGCGAGGCGCCGTCGAAGCGCTCCTTCAGCTGGTTGCCCACGTCCCGGAAGGAGGGCAGCCGCATCCAGCACGTCTTGACCGTGCAGCTGCCGGACATCCCGTGACACTTGCACTCGCGGCGCGTCTCCGTCGTCACCTGCTGCGGGAAAGGAAATGGGAGCAGTTGGTTGCACTGACACCGACTGTCCGTCAGGGGAGATATGCTATAGTTATTTCATTGCGCGCCGTTATATAGCATGAAGTTTGAGAAACAGCCCTACATCACCGCGATCATCTGCATGCCAACTTTTTTCAGAAATTATGTAAAATATATCTTAAGCTGAAGACACGTCCTTTACTCCTTGTGAAACAAACGAGTTACCGCCCTAATGTCTCCTACAGAAGCCTTAGTGAAGTGAGGCATACACGGCACCACGTGTAATCGGTATGTTTCTCAGCTTCAATTTAGCATCCCTATAGAAACACAACCATGGAGCTGACGCAAAACGTTCCAACCAGTCTTTACCACTGCTTTAATGCATTTACTTGCTGGTTGCGATATCAGCATAGCGAAGCTGCAAATTCTAATTAGTTAACAACGAGATGATTGCACCACAGTTACTCATTTGTGACCTCAAAAGTAATAAAATGCGTACACTTTAAGTCGCACTGCTGTCTTCAGAACACAACGAGAATGCTTGTTACAAGAGTCCAAAACTAGTCATTTGCCTAAGTCTTAGCTCGTCCAAGATTTCTTGTGAAGCGCACAGCAAAAGGGAATAAAGAGGCAGCGAACAGGCAAAAACTGGGAGGAGGCGCCAGTGGCTGCTTTCAAGGCAAACCAAAACTAACGACCTTCAAGCTTCCCGCGCTCACCCAGGATGAAGTGACAGTAATAGCCACTGTAGTACACCTGCCCCTTTGAGTTGGCCCATTCAAAGCTGCTGAACACCTGCACCCCATCACTTGGCCCAGATCATGCTCAATGACAGCTACACCGCATTAGTTGCTCAAATCCACAGCTACTCCACTCCTACTTCTCGTCAGCTGGCTTACTCCACATACCTGCCGAACACCTCCACCAAATCAGTTGGCCCATTGCATAGCTAAATGCAGGTCTAGACAAAAAATGCGGGTCGATACTCTATAGCTATTGAACACTCACACCCTGTCAGGTTATACCCGCTCAGGAGGTACTACACAGCTAGACCCATGATTTGGCTGATTTCAAAGCTACCGGAAATGTACGCGACATGAGCACGTCCATTCTATAGCTATTGCACACCTTGTCCAAGTGAATTGGCCCCCACCATGGACTGCACACCCGCGCCTAATGAGTTGGACCACTTCAGCGCTAATGAACACTTGCACCTCGTCATTTAGCCCGCTGCTCAGGCATTGCACACCTACACAAAAATGAGTTAGACATAGACGATACTACGCTTACTGCAAACATGGCTATGTCCACTCCCTAGCTACTGCATACTTACAACCCATCAGTTGACCTGCTCCAAACCAACTAAACATTGCACCCGATAACTTGACTGTCATCATAGCTACTGAAACCTTCTCCCCATCAGCTGGCCCTCCCTATAGCTACTGGACAACCACACCCATTAGTTTGTCCAGCCTATGGCTGCTAACACCTGCACCCCATCGGCTTTTCCACTCCATAATTATTGCACACGTGCATCTATGAGTTTGCCCGTTAAATCGCTATTGCACACCTGCATCAAGTGAATTTTCCCGCTCCAAACTGTTGCCCACCTGCACACAATGAGTTCTCCCGCCCTCAGGTACCCATAAACAACACCCTCTGGCCAGCAGGCGAAGGCACTTTTCAGTTGTATTGCACTACGCCGACAAGAAAAAACGATGGACAATGAACATTACCAACAGTAGACACCAGGAACGTCGGATATAAGATCATCGTACAGCTATCAGCGCAGAAAAAAACGAGCCAAAGCTACCACCGTGAATTAGACACGACTACTCTGTTAACTTTGGCCACATGGAATTCCTTAGAGCACCTCGAATTGCCAGTACACGAGGTCTTTTACATTTCGCCTGCATTGACATGCGGCTGCCAGGAAAGGGATCGAACGCACTACTTTGGCCTCAGGAGCAGGCCGCCATATAAACTCTGAGCCACGAAGATCGGAGGTGCAAGGCATAAATACTTGACGCACGTATACAAAAATAAAAACAACAAAAAGGCTTCTTCACTCGACGAGGTCATCATGAGCTGCGGAGCTCACCACGGCAGAGGGCTTCACCAGCTGGTTTAGTCAGCACGGAGTCTTATCTGAGGGCCATTTAAAGTGAACACAAAGTACCTATACCTATAAGGAAGCTGTGGCAACCGCAATTTCAGGAGTTAACCAGTCCATAAAGTTTAAAAGCAAGAAAACGCGCAACAAACCGACGAAAAGGGTCATTTACTCCTCTAAGTTGAGTGCTTTGAGGTTAAAACAAGGTGACGGTTGTATTCTGAATGCACACTCTGTTGAACATATGTGCAATGCCACATTTCACTTCCAATATTTAACCTCGCTCTATTAGTGATGTGCTCATTACTTCCGGCGCATTTTCTTTTCAAAAACAGCAATAACCGCTGAATGAATTGCAGTCCAAAAAAATAAAAGCATTAACCCTGAAACTATCATATGCTTGCTCACAATTATTTTCAACTACGAGAAAGACGAGCACCTTGTTAATTTTTACAATCTTTTTCCTATCGCTGCGCAAGCATCGACGTGTGTGGAATGCAAAACAAACCATGTCTCTGCTGACTCATCGATAAAGAGAAGAGAGACGATGTTCGCCGCAGTGTGTTTCTTTTGCGCAAAACATAGGACACCACAGCGCACGTCAAGCCACGAACAAGCTCTGGGACGAGGGAGAGCCATTCTCAAAGCGCGTACAACGGAGCCGATGCTGAAGGCAGATTAAAAAGAGAGCGGAGGGAAAGGGAGCAACCGAAGAGGCGTCGCATGCATCCATTTCTTGCGGATCGCATCAATCACGACGGGGACAGGAGAGGGGGCACCACCACACACGGCTTGTGCTACCCCACTATCAGTCATACGGCCAGCCATTAACGAAGCTCAGGTCGCGAGCTAGCGCTTCGCCGATAAAAGAAAACGAGAATGGGACAAACGCTGACACAGGCACGACACAGCCGAAGAGCTGTTTTGTCAAGTTAGTCGCATACTCACGCGGCTCGGGATCCATAAGGTCCCCCACCGCGCGCAAGCTCTTAGTTATTATCGGTGGCTCTCTTCCAGTGCCTGTATACTCTATACGAGACTGTCGGTCTCAAGGATTCCAAAGCGGTGAGAAGCCAAGGAGAGAGGGATAGAGCGGAAAGGACATGAGATGAAACAAAACGAAATGGGAAAAGGAAACAAGCAACAACACGTCACTGTGGAGCAAGACGCATTACCTCCCACCCACACGACCACTTACGCAACGCTTGTCATCGACTGCACTGAGGGGAGGGAGATTGGCCACGCAGCTACAAGGCCTTGGAACAAGGAAAGGTCAGCGGCAGCTCCGGGGATGGAAAAAAACAAAAGTAAAGGAGGCAGCAACAGGTATGACAGAGAGAGAGCAAGAAAAAAAAAAAAAGAAAGATCCCCGTATCGCATTCCTTTCGCTTGCCCCCTCCGCATCCTGTCCCGAGCGTTCCTGACGCGTCTTACCGTCCATCGCAAAAAGTGGGAAAGGCACCCTCTTTCACTTCCGAGGTGCGCTGCGGCTCCTTCTCCCCCTCTACGAGATGTAGCCGTGCTTGTAGCCTCATATGCACGCCGAATACAGCAAGCACCGAGAACCCAATACCACCCGGGTCCCACACTCCGCCTGTCTGTATACCCCCACTTTCAATACCTGCTGCGGTCTCCGGATTCTCCCTTCCCCAGCATCCTCGCAACAGCCGCGGCCAGCCGCGGCGTCGATAGAGTCTCTTCAATTTAGTGACTCCGTGTCGGCGTGGGGGAGAGTGCAGCAGCAACGCGGCCAACGTCGAGCAAAAAGAGGGAGAGGGTGAGCCCTGAGGGAGTCAGCAAAACAAGACCGAGTGTTCCCGCTGCGTCCGCGTCTTCGTTCAAGAAAAGCTGGACGTGGAGAGAAACAGAAAGATGCAATATTAAAGAGCCTGGTTTCGACTGCGGAGAAGAAGTGGAAGAAACAAGAAACGAAGGAAGCGCAAAAGGGAGGAAGGCGAAGAAGAGGAGGGGAGGCTATAGGAAGAAGGCCGTTCGAGAGTGGGCAAGAGCCCCGGGAGCAGGATTTCGGTGACACATTGAGTTATGGCCCCCACTGCCCCCCTGGCGGTCGGCAAGTCGGCGGGGGGTGCCAGTCTGCGCTTTTCGACGGGGCCTTCGCTTCCGAAACCCAATCCGCGATTCTTCATGGCCCCGTGGCGCGAGGGGGGGGGGGGGGGGGGGGGGGGGGGGGCGGGCGCCTAAAGAGCCCCCATTTGGAGTCACCCCGCGGCGTCGCGGCAGCCCCCCGGAGCTGGTGTGCTGCCCCAGGGGTGTGAAGAAGGCACACCGCGGGTCAAGACCTGTCCCCGCGGTTGCGCATATACGCGGTCACGAGGAGCGGTGCGGGAACGCGACGACGCTGGCTGGCGCCCACGTCCGCCGCAGCGAAGTTCGACAGCGAAGTGCGACAGCGTGCGAAGTTCGGCGCACTTCTGGCGAACTTCGCACTTCTGGCGAAGTTCGACAGCGTGCGGTGTCGTACTTCGGTGTCGATCTGTGTGGGAGGGTTCGAAAGTGCAGGAAGTGGGGGTTTTGGGGTGAATGAAGTGTATCACGTACCAGCCTGCCGGCCTCGTTGTTGTGCAGGTTGATGACGAAGCGCAGGTCGCGGCCCCTCTCGGCGGCGTCGACGAACGCCCGGGCGAACTTGTATCCGAAGTGGACGTTGTCCGAGCAGCCGCCCCACTGCCAGTCGAGCCCCGAGGGGGGCCCCCGCTGCCGGTAGTCGCAGGTGCAGGTGTCGATGGCGCCCTCGCTGCACGCGCGCGACACGGCATGCGCCACGCCCGCGCTCGTCACGGCGTACACGAACGCCGTCTCGCGGCAGCCTGCGGCGTACATAACAGCGATCAATGACAGCGGGATACAGCACGAAGACTGAACATAAAAATACAACAGGAAACAATAATAGGAAATATGAATCAAACACGCAGGTCAGACGACTGACAACAAGTGCAAAGATAAAAACTATACAGAATGAAATTTCTTTTTAGCAGAATGGAAACGTGGGCGATTTGGTATAGGTACATATTGAGTTTGACTGTTCCACCCAGTATACGCATGAAATTATACGGTTATACGCATCTAAATGGAGCAATCGGTGCACTATGAGCAGAGAAGTGAAGGAAATGGTATTCTAACATGATTGGGTAAATAGACGAAGATTATGCTTCAAGACATGAGCCTGGATGATTGGTTACAATTTAATGTTGCGATTATGATTGCGACGATACGTTTAACGAAGCAAGGGCAGCATGGCTAAAAAGCGCCATGGATACGCGTGTTTCTGGTCTGCACAAGATGGGGCAAATGATCTATTTCACTAAGGGTTTCAACCCATAGACGTCGAACAACAACAGCCTATAAGGAGGAAAGATTGTTATAATATACGCCCAATGAAAAATTGGCAGGTAACTGGCGGTATACTACTGGAAGAATTATTCTATTTCATGGTGCTGGAAATGATAACCATTTCACTGTAATAAATTTCGAGATGATGGTGTACTGGGGTACTACAATAATTCCATGGTGATGAAATATACTTTTACATGTAATAACGGAAGTAGACTATGGCCCTTTAGCACATTTTGTGCACGCATAGATACAGGTAAGTCTCCTGGGGCTGACAGCTAGATGGCTGAAAATATTTGAAGGTTGCGGCCACGGTATTCACGTTTCATTTTATTGGCCCTCTACTTTGCCCCATGCATTGTGCTGTCATTTGCTAATGGTGACTAATCAGGCAAAGATCTGTAATAACGATAGAAAATCATATGCATAATAGAAAGGCGAAAAGCAAACTGTGTTCTTCTTAAAATCTATCCATCTTTCTCAGACGGCCAACAGCGCTTTGTACTACTTCATTTTAAAGCAGTACCCCGGATTCCAGTTTGATCCTTTGAGCCCTTAACCAAAGGCTCGAGCGCTGTCGTGCCATTGTTAACACAGGAATTGGTCAGTCGACGCGAAGGTTCTTTAGAAATAGAATTGAGTTTGAAACATAAAGAATTGTCATAAACTTCTAGGCCTTTTTTGCTGAAATAATTTCACTGGAGTCAATGCCAGGTTTTCTTGATGAAAGCATCTCCACAGCGTTTGTACGCGTGTCGGATTCGAGCAGGATATCTGCATGCTGTTCTCAGAGGATGTCGCGACGAAATGTCAGTCCAAAGGAAAGTTTCCTTTCAGATGACACAGAAATGTTCGTCTCGTGTTTCCTTTCACAAATAATCATCGTGCAGTTCACAGCGAGTGTTACGGTGAAAGGACAGTCCAAATCGCAGTCTCTCTTCAGAGACCACGCGGAGAGGTACTTCTCGAGTTTCCTTTCAGAAAGGATTACTCTGCACAAGAAGGCACTTGAGTATATAGCCTCGTCAAACCCGAGCAAATGTTCTTGTCAGCGTTAACTCAAATACATCTCTCCAGCCCAGGTTTTCCAGTGAATGCAAATAAAATAAAATTGCATCCCGGTGGCTCTAATAGTTCTTCGTTTATGAGTTTCCTCCATGTTTTCTGCTACGGGTCTCCGGGACTACAGCGCATTATGAGGTATATTTAATTAAATACATGCACGACACAGAACGCGAAATGAAATGAAAATTACAAACAATTTGACGGAAAATAACGAGCAACTAAGGAAATGTTTGGCTGCTGGGAGCAGAAATCTGCTTTAGACAGAACAACCAACCTGGGTGACAACTCATTTAGCGCCCCTATTGTTACACAGCTCTTGAAAAGCTGACAACCTGGGAAAGCATTGAGTGCTCTTTCACTTCCAATAGCAGTTAGGCTGCAGGAGTGAGGCATGCGCATTACGTGATTACGTGGGCCTGACGACATATATGCAGTCGAACCCGGATGTATCGAACTAAAAACAGATCGTGAAATCGTTCGATATATCGATAATTCGATATAAAAAATACAATGCGTTAATCTGTAACCTACAAGCAAGATTACATTATACCCACGTAAATGACGCGCTACTTGCAGATACGTGTGTCCTGCCCGCGTTCTGCTTCGCACCGAAGCTGCAGCGGACGGTTCTTTGGAACTGCCCACTGCATATCATATGAGGTCTAATCATGTTACCAGTACAATATAAATAGTATGAGCATTAATTGAAATATAGGCACAGTTGGCTTCCACAACGCCTTCGGCAACAAAGAGACAGAAGTATACTTCTATCGCGTGGGCCATGGTGTAGGCTTTAGATAGGTTGACTTCATCACATGAAAGCGATGCGACGTGGAAATTGAGTACAGCAGATCGAAGGCCGCCTTCACGCCATTCACCTCATCAAGTGGTTTCACAGCGTTAGCGCTGCCGGCAGATGCCCAAGGACACGCAGCCTACTCGTCTCCACGCACGTAAAGTGAACGTAGTGTCGTCAGGAGAAGCGCGAGTTGCAGGGAGCGGAGCGCAGATCGATATATCAGATGACGGGCAAAATTGGAGTTCGATATACAGCGCGACGTTTCTATAATTTTACACAGGATTTTCAAGGTGTTAACCTGTTTGTTCGATATAGCCAATAATTTGAAATACCCGAGTTCGAAATATCCGGGCTCGACTTTATGCTTTACGGACTATAGCTGCGACGTATACCAACATTCGTACTACAAAAGCAGTAAAAAATTAGTTTTTTTTTTAAATATGTAACGCCGTTGAAGTTGCAAAATTTTATTTTGCGGACGTCTTGCTGCCCACGACAGCATAGCACATGCACTTTAAGACCCTGAGCCACGGCAAGCAAAGCGTAGCAGCTGTAAAATTCTGTGAGGTGTCGTGTTTGTGTCGATATCTCTCCCACCATAGAATAAAGTTGGATTTCTTATCTCAACGCATTTGTGCTTCCTCTTTCCTATGCGCTGTCTTGAGCCGACTCAGTTTGGCGAATGATTTCATGTGTCACTGATTAGTTCCGTTTCACATTTGCTTTACACAACCGTGGCTGTTCTGGTCTACTGGTCCTTCAGGCGTCGTCGCTTGGTGAGGGCTTAAATATAGCCTTATCAAACGTGCAAAGCAGTAGTCCCTTCCCACATTCCCACATGCGTTCAAGCAAGCTTTCTAGTATCAGACGATGTTCTCGCGCTATAACGCATGGCGGCTAATGCTGAATCCAGCTCTGCACAAAAATAGAGATTAATTTCCGTCACCCAGATAAACAATCACTTGAATGTTACGTTAAAGGGTACGCACGCATGTTATCAAATAATGGCAGCTGCACCGGCAGGATTCCGATTGGTTTCTTCATAGAAGCATAGAAGGTTGTGGCCAAGTACTACACCAGAGTGGCCAATTCCTGCTCTGGTGTGGGAGTGCGTTGTCTGTTCTGGTCACCGAGATCACCGCACCCCCGGCCTAGTTATGGTACTCCATCGACACGCGGAGTTTTTTTTTTATTTATTTAAACCCGGTAGAGAATTCCTCGGCATCGGGATTCGAACCCCGGCCCTCTTGCACGCGAGGCGGATTCTAAGAGAAGGCAACCGTAGCAGGGGGCGGCAGAAAGTTAGGTGGGCGGATGAGATTAAGAAGTTCGCGGGAACACGGTGGCCGAAAGTGGCAAAGGACAGGGATAATTGCAGAGACATGGGAGAGGGTTTAGCCCTGCAGTGGGCGTAACAGGCTGATGATGATGATCCACCAGCACGAAATGTCTTTTGCGTATCTCGTGCAAAGCACTGATCTCCTGGCAGCCATAGGACACGCCGGCACCACCAGAATGCGTGCGCCGGAGTCTTCGAAAATGGTAGCAGCACAGAACGAGGTCTTCCGAACAGTCCGATTCGCGCGAGCTAAATGTAGTCACGCGGCGCATAAGGCACGTTTACACTCGTACAAAAAATTCCTGGTTCACATCCTCTTCGTACGGGAAAAAAAGACAAAGGATAGATAAAAAAGAAAGAAGCCCCTCAAACAGAACGTGTTGAGATCGCAGAGTGAGTAAACGTGTACACATATCGCACGTGCGCAAGCCGGGCGTCCTCCGGCGTAGAGAGCTCCGGTTAGAGAGTAAAGGAAGGGAGAGGGAACGCTAACGGCGGAAGCCGATCTGCGCGCCGCTGCTCACTGCCGCCAGGCTTTCGGCACGAACGGGATCGGCTCCACAAGGAGCGGTGGGGCGCAGGAAGCGGTGAGTTTGCGCTGTGGGCGGCGCCCCGTGCTCACTGGTGTGTGCTTTCGGGGCGGAACGTCGCCGTGCGCCGTCTCCTCCTCCTCCTTCGCCAGTGGTGGGCTGCCGAGCCGAGCTCTGAACCTTCCCTTCGCCTTTCCTTTCCACTGCAACCTCTCAGCCTTCTTCTCCACTCCACCTTCGAAGAGAGGTTCGAGCTGGCGCCTGGAGGACCAAGCGCATTCAGGGCTACCTACGAACTGTCGTTGCCATCCGGCGGAGGCGCCACTGTCGGGTCTGCCGACAGTCATAAATCTGTGTTGTCGTCTGATATCCCCCCTTTCCTTTCCTGTACGCACGCACAGACAGTGGGCAAACTAATCACTCATGGCATGCGAGGGTTAGTGACAAGACAAGGGCAGCAAGGACTGTCTACACCTTGCCAGAATGCCTAAACTTCGTCTATACATGGAAATTGGAGGTTTCGGTGTAAAACTAATAAATAAAAAAAACGATAAAAGTACGCTGAATTCAGTTTTCGAAATTATGTTTTAATCGAAAGAGGTAAGTATTCTTGGCGTGCCAGGCATAGCTGGCTGGCTGCTGAGTACGAGTTACACTCAGTTGAAGCTGAAAGTTAACTGCGTAGTGAAGTCATGGACGTGGTGAGACGGGGTACTGTCGGATAAGCAGCGCACTTTTGCCATTTGAGGTATTGCTCCGATTACCGACACTCCTCCGCAGACCGGGAAGCCTCATCTCCTCGCCGCCTGCTAGCTATGCATTGTTTGTTCACTATCATCACTCGCTTAGGGCAGTTAGTCAGTTAAGTATGTTTATCAACTGCAGGTATGACATCGAAACGAAGCATGGTAAAGCATCTTGTTCTGGCTGCCGCGACGATTGAGCGGCATTTCCATCACTGCCATCAACACGCAGACTACTTGATGGCCTGTCATCTGGCTCAACCCAGCGCGACAACCGAACGATATCATGTCAACCTAATTCTAAGAAATAAACGTCCACTTTCATTCCTGTCTGTCGGCTCTCATTCAAATTACGTTACTTTGTTAATGACAATAGTAATTCTTTCTATTAGCATAACTCCGAGTTCTACCATCTGTACGTTAAACGGTGGTAAATCAACTTTTCACTATGACAAAAACGCGTTATGACTTTTGACCACGCAGCATTGACACATTAAATTACCGAAGTCAGTAACTCATTTCTTGAAAATAATATTCGCCGAAAAAAAAAAAGAAACGGAAACTTACGTTCTGAAACAAACACCGAAAGAAGACCACCGAACTTTACTAAAAAAAATGAAAACCGAGAAGTCCACCGACGGGCAGAAACCCAAAAGGCACCCGTTTTCTATGCGATGTCAGTGCTCGTTAAAGATCCCCACTCGGTCGGAATTATTATTGCGGGGTCCTCCACTATGGCATCTCTTTCTTCTTTCACTCCCTCCTTTATCCCTTCCCTAACGGCACGGTTCAGGTGTGCACCGAGATGTGAGGCAACTACTGCGCCATTTCCTTTACTCAAAAAAAAAAAAACGAAAATTCAACCCAAATCTATACACAAAGCAAGGGGGATGGATATTCGCCGCGGAACGCGACTATTTTTGAGAACTAGCTAGAAGAAGAAAAAGCAACATATTTTCTGGCCTGTGTAGTTAAAAAAGTATTCAGACAGAATCGCAACATTACAGTCACAATTGCTTCAGTCCTCCATATATATACGCAAATAAACTAGAGACACTGAGTGCGGCTGCGGAGACTCTTTCGGATTTCTGTGCCAGAAGACTCCCGATTCTTGCGTTGTGCCAGGCAACGTTTCTCTGTAAGCCGAATAATTTAATTGTTAATAAGACTTGAGCAAATGTTAATAAGATAAAACACATTATATTCAGGAGCTCCAGAAAAACAGTACTTTCAAATCGGCCTGCAGAGCAATGGGTGGGCAAACCTACTGGATCTGTTAATAAAGTCTCGTACATATATATATATATATATATATATATATACATATATATATTATACATCGAACACAAAGATTATATCCTTCAAAACCCTATGCAAAAGGATAGGGAAGTCGCGTTGTATATCGAACTCCAATTTCGCCCATCAGTCGATATATAAAACTGCGCGCCGCGTCCTTGCGAGTGGCGCTTCTCCTAACGGCGCTTTTCGGTTACTTTTTGCCAGCGTTGACGGGTCGTCTGCGGAGCTTTGAGCAACGGCTGGCAGCTCTAGCGTCGTCAAACAGCGTGATGAGGTGAACGTGGGGTATGCTTCAAGGTGACCTTCGGTCCCTTATATACTTGTTAAGGCGAAAGCCTTTAATGCCTCATCGTTGTCGACAGAAAGTTATCAGCAAAGGTGTCACGCTTCTGGAATCGTGCCAACTGTGGCCTCTCCTCCGCTCAGTGGCGCAACCTCCTCCCCTCCTTAGCGACCGGCGCGCAGGTGGGGGGTGCAGCTGTGCATACCAACCGTGACGTCACACAGTAGCGGTAGAACGAGCGCGCGCGCGTCGGCGGTGGCAGCTGCATTTCCGCTCCTTCGCCAGACGTCTCGTTGCAGTCGAGTGAGTGAGACGCATGGCTCCGAAGCGGCCCAGTGATTCCGCTCCAAGCAGTTAGGGGAAGCGGCAGTGGGTTGACCACAAGGCTTTCGCCAAGCACACTTTAGAATTTCCAAAGTGTCTTCGATAATTTTTTTCCACGCCACGTCGCTGTTATGTGGTGAAGCCAACCTAACTAACTAAAACCCAGGGGTGGCCCTACTGAAGCGGACGTACTAAAGCATGCACGTCCATCATCGGTTGCCTGCTGCGCGTGCGCAGTGGCAGGTGGGCTTTTCCGCTTGGTCAATGTGAAGGGATGTTCACTCTTAATAAGTGAACACGCGAGTGTGTGTCTCTAGGATTGAGGGGCTTCTTGCCCCCGCTCTCAAGAGCGCCAATGCGTCCTAAGTGGCCTGGCGTCAAAGAAAAGTGGCGCAGGCGAAGACGGGCCTGGAGGTGGGGCTTCGCATCGTGTTCCACTTCGCTTCGACGCACGGCCGTGTCGAACAAGCTGGCGCTAGTGCTGCCACACGCTTGCGTGTTCACCTTAATACTGGACGACCCTGTATGCGGCTGGCCTGGTATATCGCCACACTCTTGCGTCTGCGCAAAGCAGAAACTAAAACGAGTTGAAGGAAAACGAAGAAAGCTGAATATCTTTCGATTAATTTCGCCGCCATTGCTGCACGTGTATAAAAGGACAGCGTAAGGTTCATTAGCGGCTCCAAGAGCGCGTCGAGAGAACGCTGAAGAATTGTTGCCGAGTTTAGGAGCTTGTATGACCCTTACGGTGTCTGGTTTTCGTGGCTGGGTTAGGATGCAGCTGCGACACCCAGTGCATGCGAATAGACAGAATAGACGGGGAGGAAAAGTACTGAGACCTCGATGTGCGTTTTGCATTGTTTGAACCGTTGTGGTTGCATACTTTTCATATTTGGTTTCACTTTACCTAGCATTGAATGAATGGAGGAAATGTAAAAATGTCCTTCCACTGCAGCTTCCCGTACAACGGCTTTAATGACAGGCACTAGAGCTGCTAATGATACACTGTACAAGATGCATTCCAAGCGTCACTTAACACACGCATGTATGCACACACACAAACACACACACATACACGCACACACTAAAACAGAGCGAGCTCCAGCAGCACAAAGCAGCAGCAAAAAAATGAATGAACTTTGGAAAATCGCCTATGGTAGCGCGAAGTAGAACCTCACTTGTTTAAAGCTTGACAGCCAAGATATACCGCTGATAGGTGAAGCACCGCTGCCTATCCCTGCCAGGGTCGTAGTACCTACAACGAGCTTCGCTGGGTAGACAATATTGCGACCATATCGACACAGTGAGACTGGAACCCCGCATGCGGAAAAAACGAGAGCTCTTCTTCCATGGTCGGACTGGACCGGACGCGGTGGCTAGCGTCCATGAGAGCTCTTCTTGCACGGCCGGACTAGACTGGTCGCGGTGGCCGCGCATGTGCGCTCGCTTAAACAATTCGAGCTGTTCTACTGCCGGGCTGGACTGAACACACCGCCACCGCGACCAGGGCAGCCCGATCGTGCAAGAAGAGCTCCTATTGTTTCCGCAAGCGCGCATGCGCCACCACTTCGTCCAGTCTAGTCTGGCCGTGCAAGAGCGCGCCATCGCGTCCAGTCCGGTCGTGGCCGCGAAAATTGCGAAATAGCTTGCGCACGCGTTCAGTCTATCGGCCCCTCCGCGGCGTATAGCTCGGCGTCCTGCCTTCCTCCGCTAGGATGCAGTGTCGTCCCGGAAACGCTGGAGCACGCACGCCCGCGCTGCCCACTGGCGGCGGCGACGCTCGTGCGTAACATTAACGAGGCGGCGGCGACCTGCGCAGTGTTGGTGCGAATCCGTCCCAAGCCTCCCGCGTGAGGAGAAAGAGTACGCGAGAGGCGAGCTCCGCGGCAGCCGCCGCTGGTCCAACAGAGTCCGCGCCCACTTCTCAGCACACAAGTCTGACCGCTTAATTACACAGCTCGGGGCCCCCGAGGCGTGCGAAGGAACGCGCGGCGCGCGCCGGGAGCGCCGTATATTATACACGCGTCGTCTCCAGCGCCGCTGCCTCTTTCGCGGAGCTGAACGCTGAGCCCTCGCCGGAGCGCGCGCGCGCGGCCCCCGAAGTGCTGCTCCGTCCACCTGGGGGGCCGCTCGGCAATTAAGCTGTAGCGGCGGCGGCGGCTATCGGCCGCTCTTTTTAAACCGGTCCGCGCCCGAGCAACGCCACCTGGGAAGCCCTGTTTCTGCCGCGTCGCTGGCCTGTCTCGCGCATCGCCGCAACGCGTCGCGCTGCTTGCGCCCGAGAGAGACGCTACGAAGAGAAGACGTCCCATCAAAACCCCTACTCCCCATCCCCTCCCCCTTCTCTTCTCTTCATGGAAGTCGAGTCTGTAATATGCGGACAGGCGTACCTTCGGTGATGTACCCCAGATGATATACAGGAGAGTCTGCGCCACGCAACAGCATTCAGCGATGGTCACTTTTTTCTTTTACGTAATATCGATGAATACGTAATACCGAGCGCACCACGGCTTATGGTTTCATGAGGGGAGCGCTAATCGAGGAAGTGAATCGAGTCCTTGCCTTGTTACGCGATGATTCGAGCGCAAGTAGGCTTTGCGAGGAGCGCCCAGAATGCTAAAAAGAATTCATGCGGAAAAAAGAGCAGCCATTGATGTTTGAGAAGCGCTTTCGGGTATTCCTGCCGGTCGTCTGCCTTATGGGGTCGTCGCTTCACAGCGCGCGAAAGTCCCAACAACATCCTCGATTTGATTCCGCGGCTGAAAGCGAAATAAAGAGGATTAAGACCTGTCTGAGAGATGTGCTAGACATGCCGCAGTATAAGGGTCGGATGAGTCTTTACAAGCCTTTTGAGCTTTCTTTTTACTTATGGAGCTCACGTCTGGGTGAAGTCTATGAGGTGCGGGCCTTTTATGCCAATCGGAAGTCTGTTGCGTGTAGTGATCATTAGTGAGCATGGTAAGCCTAATTATCTGCTGGCATATGAAATCATCAACGCGTGTCACAGCCGAGATGCTGCTGAGGTTCGTGCATGCATATGCCCTCAGTGAGCTGCTCGCACGCGACGAACGGGCCGTTTTGAGGACTAAAATTCTCTTTACTCCTCTCTGGGCCGGTTTTTTTCTTAGAGTGTGTCTTCATGAATAGGTCACGTGAAGACATTACGTGAGCATCGGCATGCTTTCGGAATTTCAGAGTTCGGCGTTGACGGTGGTTGTGAAGCTTCCCCAGTCCATACGTCTTCAGACTTCATCTCAGATTTGTATTTTATACAATGGTGGCGTTAGCTGCCACAATTCCTGGCATTCACAAATGCGGCTGCTAGCACAAATTAATCATAACAGTACAAACTGGGAATTACAGGTCGCGTAATATTCGAGGCATGCCTTCCTGGTCTTGCGTCCTATAGTATCCTTGCAATAGAAAGTGATCGCGTTTCAGGGAATTCTTTTATTACTACTAAAGACTCAGGTACACATGGGCGGAGAGTATTGCAATACAGGCCCAGAACAACACAAATTTGGGTGTCATAATACCGCGAAAAGAAATGGATTTGCGTGGTAAATTCCTGCAGGAGTTACCGCTAGCACACTGGTCATTGCAATCTATCAATCCTATACGTGCTGAGCAGTCAAGGGAAGGAAAAGGAGAGGCTCGTTATGGCGTACATGACGGAAGCCAACAGTCACCGAAACCAAGGAGCTAAGAGGACGTTTTAGCGGGCAGCTCCTTGGTGCCCGTTCCTGCGTTTGGCGGCGTCGCCGTCGTCCCTCGAAACCAGCTCCGCAGCCGGGGCAGCGCGCTGCTCTAGCTGCGCGGGCTCCTGGAGCCATTTCAACCGCACGCCCAAGCCGAAACGCATTGCCGCCGCCGTTCGCCACTGCGTGTAAATGCAACTGAGGTACTGACTTGCGCAACATATCGTCCTCCCAACGCCAAAACAAAATTAACCACTGGGAGATCATTTTGTACTTGTTGTGTATTGCGTACATGGATTGCATACAGCCTTCGAGCCGTTATTTTTCTCTCTCTGCTTGTTCCAAGAAGTTGGGCTCGTTCCTTCAACGAAAACTTTTCTGTGTTAGCTAAACGGCGGTGGAGCAGCGCGTTCTTCTTTTCTAACAATTCTAGTGATGAACACAAGACGTAAATGTTGGCTTGCTCCCCAGTCCTCATAAATATTCTGCTAGTTGTGAAACAACTACGTTACGCGCCTTCAACGTCAGGTTTTTTCTTCGTCCGTGCGTGTGCATGTGGCCTGCTCTGTTATGCTAACGTTGCTTGACAGCTGACAAAATTCGACAGTGATCCCTGGTCGCGTCCTCGGGGCGTTTGAATCCCTTCTTCGTTGTCACTGCCATAATGACAACCATCATCACTAAAATCCCGACCAAGTTCAATGAAGATAAGAACCTGTTGTGTTGGTCTGTAAGCAGTCATGTCCTGTGCTAACTGCGCCCGATTTAGCCCCCGAAAATTTCCTTATCTTACCTTGCCACCTGACTCTGCCCTCCGACGTCCATTTAAGCTTCCCTTGTGTCCCCTTTGCACTATACTCTTAGCGTTGATCTTTTATCAGCATCGCATGGACTGCCCAAGTTTATTTCTTCTTCATGGCTTCACCTTACATCACTAACTGTACGCTCGGTCAACTTTCTGTAGCACTGCAGCAGAGGCTAGGCGGGCCTTTGCCCCCGAGCCGCGGTGAGTGGGCTACCTCAACCCTAGCGACGTCTATCCAACTTCCTCTCTTCAACCCTTCGCATCCATAACTCTAATAATAAATAATAGACTCCCCATGGCACAGGGGCAAAGGCACGCCTCTTTCCTGCCCAGCCTCTGCTGCAGTGCGACAGATAGCTGTCCGCGAGTGCAGAATTTGTTCTATAATCCATGGTTCCCACTCTCTCTTAATGCTACCTCTGCAATTGATCGTTTATGGTGCTCTTACTGTGTCAGGAAGTACCATGAATTACTCGAAATAATTCCCCGTAGCTTGTTCGAAGGACCTTTAACATTCATTTAGTGCTTCTTCAATGGCTGCTATTGTGACCAGATGGGAATTGTTAAGCGAAAGTAAAACTGTTCTCTTTTTTTTTAGATTGTATGCACCTTAATCCGCGTGTTCGCAGAACACTGTATAATTTGCCCAATCCCTGCAATAGCCGCTTATTTTAAACATATTGTGCGTTTAAAAAAAAAAAAACACTACATGGTCGAATAATCGAATGAAAGTAGTTAAGAGCATCAGTCAGAACCGTTGACACCGACCCCACAAGGAAGAAAAGAAAGAAAAGAAGAAAACTAAACACCAGCCGAGCTGCAGCTGCAATTACGGGTTCGCTGACGAGCGGGGAACCATCATCCCTTCCTCTTGTTGAAGCCACAGTGCAGGAGACAATAACCCTGCAGTTCCGGAACCAAGGAGGCAGTGCTATCGACAACAGCTTGCACCAGCCGGCACTCGCGGCAATGAATAAGCCCTCTCCTGCCAGCTTCTTGCGGGCAGGTGCAATCCCGAGCTCACGAACGAATCTTTCCTTCTTCTTTCCCTTCCTTTTCACGCTGTTTCCAAAAGGCGTCGCAATCAACGCTCGCACTCACTGACAAGCGCGATCTGCAGGATCGAGTGATGGAAATTACGTGCATAGCGAGCGGCCGGCCGCAACAGCGAGCGAAGCGTCGAAAGCTTCCAGCAGGTACGGATACAGACGGGGTTCTCTATGATTTCGAAGGGTATATAGCATTCCCTCTGCAGTTCCGGTCAGAGACCGTCGCCTCCTGGCCTACAGGGTTCATGGAACCCTCCCGCGAGCTCGAGGCGGCAAACGAGCTGCAGACAACGACCCGAGAAGCACAGAGGCGCGTCGGCGACTGGATGCGCGTACACTATATACGTATGGGGCGTCTCGCGCAAAACTGGAGCGAGGTTCCGACGCGCATACACCCCTGCGGCGTGGGAGAGACAACGAGCGAGAAGACGGAACAAGAAGACCACGGAGGAGGTCGTAAAAGGGCTCTCGCGCGCCTCGGAGCTCGGCGCGCGCGAGCGCGTATACGGAAAGAGCGCTTATTTCTTCTTGGCGCTCGTTCGCTTTCCTCGCACGCGCGGGAACATGGCGAGGAAGAGAAAACAACAGGGCCCCGTCTCGCGAAATTTCCCTCTTCGACCCACGGCGCGGCGCGGTCAACAACAGCTATAGTCGGGATGAGTCCGTGTGCCGCGCAGTCTCCTCTTGTACCCCATAGCGCCGTTCAGCGGAGTATAGGAAAGGAGAAGGTCTTCAGGAGTGAGTGGAAGCCTCGCTCAGCGCTGACGGCCCGAGCCCCCCCGGAGAGGTCCAGGTGCCTTTTTAATGGCCCTAATAATGACAACCCTCCGGTTTTACGATCACCACCAACTTTCCCTTTTGCTGTCGCCCCCGCAGCAGCATGCACGCATCCAGCCGGTTGATGCTGCGCCTGTCCTCCCTTCCTTCCTTCCTTTCGCAGCGTCTCCCCCCCCACCCCCCTCCCCCCTTGACCCGCGGGCTGCGTGGGCGCAGGTTCCGTGGAGCAACGGGGCCGTTTAGCGCGTACGTGTGCGCGTGCGTGCTTTAAGTGGTGCGCGGTCAGCGCGGCTGGTTATTGTCTGGACGCGGAACTGACGCTTTCCTCACACCTTGGTCAATATAAGCGCGAGCGCGGTGGTCTCCCGACCGCGTCGTGTCGGTCTAAACCGAGCACTCAGACCGCATATACCACTGCTGCCGTGTTCTCTTAATTTTCTCTCACTTCTCTTTCATTTCTTATTGGTGAAACGAGAAGGACGTCATGAGCAGCAGCCAATATCACGACTAATTGCTCCCCAGTACTAGTTCTTGTTTAATCGTTGCTAAGCCTTTCTTAATGGCAACGTTGCCAACATCAACATGAATATATTAAGGTTGTAAATTGAAGGACAGACGCGTTCTGCAGCTGATCGTCGATTGGAAGTCAAAACTCCATATTTCTTAGTTTCTAATCTTTAAGGCAGGAAGAGGACCACGGGAATGACAAAAGACCGTACACAAGCATGTCGTGTATATGCGTGACCGTTTAACTTTTTTTCATGTTGATCTGTACAATGATACGTATGCTGTGTGCGCCTACCTAATGGGAGATGATATATTATTCAAGACGTTCTATTACGTTTTTGCTACGCCTTGTTCCGCCGTTTCAGAGATGAATTAAAAGAAGAAAGTTTACTTAGGCCGGCTGGAACCATCAGTAAGGTTCCTACGATATCACTTCGCTCGATCTCTAGCTGGCTGTCCTTTAGTAATTTTTTTTTGGTTATTTTCCTGAATATCCACCAACTGTACACTAATGGGTCACGGTTTTCACTTTATATAAGGCTGTTCTACTACTCAAATGACCAATCCAATCCTACGTCACTTGTTGAGTGTTTACGCCACTGTACACATATGTACAACCAAGAAGCCCGCTATAGAGGGAAGCACTCGGTGTCCAGAAGCTTATCGTTTTGCGGCGCTCCTACGAAGATTTACAGGGGCTTGAACAGCCACTTCCAGTTTTGAAGTAGAGTACGGTGTGACGCCCCAAAACACATGTGAACTCCAAGATATCTGCACAAGGGTTAAACAGCAAACTCAGTAGTTCGTTACAAGACAAATCTTACTCTCAGCGGACGCTTAATTCAAGAAAATAACAGCAAGAAAAAAAAAAAAACAGGAGAAAAATATCCATGGCCTTTGATAACACGCTTAAGCAGAAAATTTGACTCTATCCGTCATTCTGTCTCTTTTTTAAGATCGAATCATGCTCTGTACTAAACACTAGAGGTCGTCTTTTCTTCGGCCTCAATGCAGGCAATGATGTTCTATTCCAGAAATTTTCCCTTTTCTAGGGAATCTGAGAAATAAAATTTAACGAAAATTAAATTTTCACGCAGTTTCAGTAATTTTTTATATCCAAATTCGTCTCAATTTTTCCAAAACGACGGAGTTTTGAAGCTGCAGCAGGGAATAAAGACCTCAAATAGGGATTTTCGAGTCTAATCTAGGGAATTTTCGGCAGATGCATGGGGGCCTCACTGAACGCAAGAAAGCTTTAATGTATAAATCAACAATATGGCTGCCTCATCCACTTCAGAAACAACCAAATAACGCTCAAAACTGAACGCGTGACACCATGCAATATACAATGCACCATGGCGCAATCCATCAAGCAATGCATCATGGTGCAATACTCGCTCCATTACCTTTTTATGGCTTTCGTGCACGACCCACAGTTAACCAAACTTATTCCTGAGTCGACGCTGCCTGTAATCTCTGAGGCTCTCCTCTCCGTACAGGTATATAAAGTTCTTTCCAGGTGGAAGCAAACGCACTGCGATCGGCCTGCATGGTCGTCGCCGCTTAGCACATGCATATTTCAGTGGCCCATAGAGAGTCAGGCGGCGGACAGAACAGAATGGCGTAGGCAGAAAAAAAAATGACAAAAAAGGGCCGTCCGCTAATGTTGCAGACTTCACGATGCCCTGTCTGCCCAACCCGACGCTCACGATAGGAGGGTAGGCACTGCTTTACAGCGAGCAGTTGCGTAGGGGACGGGGGGGATTTAATGTCGGGCGGAGACCCGCGCGCAAAACCATGCACGAGGCCCTTTTCTCTGACTGCCCCTCTTTCCAAGCACTCCCCCCCTCTTCCGCAGCCGTTCAGGGCCAATTCTGCAGCCTCCCACCTGGACACGTACAAGCCTTCGGTCGCGTCGTTTCACAAAGCTTGCCCCCTGTGCACGCACGATGACCATTGGCGAGTCGCTTACACTGCCCCGTAGATGGAGCGCTTTTGGAGAAACGCCGGTGTCCCCCCCCCCCCCCCCCCTCACCCTCCCACCACTTGATGACTGGAGAGGAGCCGACGATTGACCTCTGACCTCTTTTGTCACCGCCGAGCCCTCACTGTTTTTCACTTATAGTCTTCGGCGTTGTTTCGTTTGGTTTATATTCATCCGTTTCCGCTCTCTTTTCGGCGAACTGCGCTCGGTAATGCGAGCGACAAGAGTACGAGAAGTTTCTCCGATTATGTTTCCTCATGCCCCGCGGGCGTGGAGTGAGTCCAGGTGGAAATGCCTTGACGACCAACCGTACGAAAATTGCAGCCTCTTATAACTCCGTCCTGGGAAAGTTCAAGGCAGGGCACGCTCTTCGCTCGTGTACGGGGCAAGACGATAAATAATTCAAGTTCTCGTTGCAGTTTGACCCTGTAGTGCAGCTTGTTGGCGCAGAGATGCATTTGGGATCAGTTTGTGCGGTTGGTGTTGAAATTATTTGAAAGGCATAGGCATTATTAGGATCAAGTGGAGAGTCTTCATCCGTGGCGAAATTTTTATAATTTATGGGTGAGGATACCTCCGATTAACTTAAATGTAGTTAATATAACAGAGAGACTTTTAATGAACTCTGACAGGTTGACACAATCATGGCCATCTCATTCAAGGGGCGAAGTTGCACTTTTTTTTTTCTGCGGCTTCTCTGGGCAGCTTCTAAATTGCAAACGCTCTTCCTTCTTCAGGTGACGGTTCATTTAACTTGAAAGGTGGTGTTTCGAGAGGCCAAGCTGACGTTGTGAAAGTTTTCTTTTTTTGTGTGCCTGTGGTGTATGTGTTAAAACAAATACTTGAATGACCTTTAGCTCTCTATTTCATACGATGCACGTCTAGAAACCAAATAATATCCAAGAAATGCACGCGACAACTAAAGAAGCATGCAAACAACAAGACACGAAGAGTAAAATGTGCAGCTGGTATATGCCTAGCCAGTCGATTTCTGTAATCCCGTTGAAATTATTGTAATGCGAATCTTATGCGTCAAAGCAAGGCGGTTATGAGCCCTGAATACAAAATCGAACTAAATGTTATTCCCGAGTGCTATACATGAGTTTATGAGCTTTACTATATATAGCTTGATTAGATTGATTAGAGCTCCCCTTTCGCAATGACACAGCCTCCGAGACGACTTACGGGCCAGAAAAAAATTCAGGGGGCACTTTGACTGTCTAAAGTGCGTAGAGGCGAAAGCGTTTTCCGCACCACTTTCAGTGCTTCTGTGGCACTGGTGGCGTCACATGTAATTGAGTACTAATTACTAAGTGATGACAAATCACTAATTAATGATTAATTACTGATTAATGCCTGAATACTAATTAACTGCTAATTAAGCTTAAGCTTAAGCTTCGCCTTTAGGAGTGGAACGCGACAGCGTGTTGTAGCGCTGCCAGGGAGTCCATGGGACGCCACCACCCGTTCGGCGCGATGCCTTGCCGTTTCAACGCAACGGTTTTTGAGGAAAGGAAATGGCGCAGTAAATCTCTGCCATCTCGGTGGACACCTGAACCGCACCGTAGAGGAACGGAGGAAGTGGGAGTGAAAGAAGAAAGACGAAGATGGCCCGTAATGAAGAAAATGAAAATTGTATTTGAGGAAAGAAAATTACGCAGTAACTGTCTCACATATCTCGGTAGACACCCGTCAAAATTCAGGGGGGGGGGGGGGGGGGTACACTTTTTTGACCTAAAGTGTGGTCACTGATGTGTGGTTAAGATGTTAAGCTTCGCCTCTAAGAGTGGAACGCGAGAGCGTCTTGCAACGCTGCCAAGGAGTCCATAGAACGCCATCGCCCATTCGGTTCTACGCCTCGCTCGTCGGTAAATTGGTTTTTGAGGAAAGGAAATGTATTTCTCTCTCATATCTCGGTGGACACCTAAACCTCACCGGAAGGGAAGGGAGGAGGATGGCAGTGAGCGAAGACACCGTATTCACTAGACGTGCCTTTGTTCATTCCAAACCATCGAGCTGGCATGGCGGAGTGGATAGCATGCTCGTCTCGCACTCCGAAGACCGGGGTTCGATTCCCGAGCTCGACCAATTTCTTACTAGGTTTTATTTATTTATATGGCCTGACTAGAGAAGTTAATTAGGCTAATTGGGTAATTAAGCAATTAACTAAGCTCAGTCCCACTTACTTGGAGCGTCACTATATGGTCCCTTCAATTGGTTGCATGGTTACTAGCCAAAGTACAATTGGCCCCGTTTGAAATTGGCGCACTGTGACGTCACGACCGTTTCGACCAACTGAAAAGCGTGACATTCTCTGTCGACAACTGCTGCTTACAACGATGAGACATTAAAGGCTTTCGCCTTAATAGAGAAAGATAGCTTCCAAATCAATTTGGCTGCGTTAGCTGAACGAAGTGAACATATTAAAGCGCTTGCAGTGAAAACCGATGAGAGGGTTGCAGAGAGAACTAATTCCAGACTCGATTGCACCTTTCCTATTCTTGGTGTGTGTGTGTTTATGAAAAGAAACATTTCCAGTCATGTGTGTATCCGTCCATACACAGCCTCGCTTAAATTCGTATATATTCTATCGCTATTTGCTTCCTTTTTTTTTTTTTCTCGGCGAATTTTGTGTGAGGCTATACCGAAAAACGTGACGTATCTGCGAAAAAAACCGCCCACATTGGTCGCGCACCTCTGCTCGGAAAGCAGACGCTAAGCTGTCTGAGTTGCGTTCGCGTCGTCGCTCGTGCTAGCGAGGGCGACCCCTGGCGCTCGAAAGAGGAGGCTGTTATTTTCCCGGCCGCCCCTTCGTGCTTGGACGGTGGCCGCCGCTGAAAAGGTGCTAATGCCGGTTTTTATTGTCGCACGCCGAGCTCACGCGCGCTTCCAGGAATCGTGAACTGCCTCCCGCATATATATCCTCCCACGTTCACTTTTTGAAAAGAATGCAAAGGAAAAAGTATCACGACTCCCATCTTTGTGAACACTCGGGCGTTTGTGCGCGCGCGCGTGTGTGTACGTGTGTGTTTACGTGGTCGCCGTTATTTGTTTTGTTTTGTTTATTTCCTGACCCGCTCGAAAGGCATGCCTTCGAATGGTGGATGGCAGCTGTGGAAGCGCCTTCGGTAACGTCCGTACACAAATAGGCTTAAAAAAAAAAACGTAGAATGCAAAATTCACAAACTGTGCTGTAGCCTGAACTTCGTTCTTTTGGTTATAGTCTATTCTAGCAGGCAGAAATTCTATACCTAATAGCAGGCCACTGCACTAGTCGCATTCACTAGCTTAGTTTTATAACAGGCTAAGCTAGTAACATTTATTGGCAGTTTTCACGAAACTAACGCCACTTTGCGGCGGCACCGCGAACTAGCCCAAGAAGGATCGACGCTCACTTAAAAACATCGTTCTCTCTGTTGATTGAGTAGTTCGCAGGCACATTCAGACGTTGGCAACTGCCAAATTTTGGTGCAAAAATGCATCATAAGAATGCTGTTACATGGATGTTTGCACGCAACGGAGATAGAAGAGACACTAAGCTTCAGTGCGTGGGTTGTGTGATGTCACTAATGCAGAGAGACCATGGGAACAGGATGTTCCAAGCTGCAGTGGAACGCTTGTAAGACAATGAGAGCGATGTTTTTATCAATCTACGTTTCTAAACAGATTATTTGCCTGGACTAGAATGGCATGTGTAAATAAGAAGCGCTTTTTGTTACGAAACATCGTTGAGCACACATGTCTAACAGGAACATTTCAAGCGCGAAGAGTATTGTGCCTATCTCCGTAATTGACGGCCTTATTAAAACATGCGTGCGTGGTGATATGATGTTTTGCTATCCACGGAGAGTGGGCGGGGGGTGATTTCCTTGGAATTCCATTTTGCACTTTAATTGCCTAGTACCATCCTGTCGCTGAAATCAGTCAGACAGACGGGTGGATGGCAAGAAAAGAATACGGTCGGGCAGCAAGAATGTTATCATGGCTGCCTTGCATTCATTGCATGCCTTCTATACACTGCCTACGAACAAAAAGACAGCACAAGACGGGGTTGATCACTCAGACAAGCCAGTGCGTGGGAAATTCTACCTATAGGCTGGCCCCGCCGGAGGAGCCCTCCGTAACGCAGCCATACTGGATCAACTGGGGCGCCCTCTCTTGGTCGTGAAAATCACCAATCGCTTGAAAAGTTTGTTCCTTTTAGCTCTTCAGCCATTGTTCTAAAGAAAAAATAAATAAATAAATCAACTGTGCGTGAAGTATGCAAAGACGTTTTCTTGCTTGCTCTCGTCTTACCAAGACAATGTTCTGTTCTTCTTTCGGTTACATATCTTCACGGTATTTAAAGAAATGGGTTGTGCCGCTTCTATGAGCCCGAAAGCCGCACTGGCGATTCTTTTTAACTCCAGCAACACTTTTTACTCTTTCAATCAGCTCATGTAGTACGGCTAAACGCAGCGAAAATGTAGACCGGCTGATACAAATAACGAGAGATGCGCTCAACTTTCCAACGAACCTTCATTCAAAGCCGGTTCGTGCGCGCACTTTTTTAGGCAGTCAGGAATGCGTGGTGAGTCTGCCAAATCATGTCGGACCTCGATACGCTTCGCGTTGACGCAATATGTGCATTCCATCAATCTTCTCGGTTTACACGATTCATATCGCGCCTGTTCCACTTCATTTTACGACGCGTGCTGCCCGAAAGCAGGTTCTGAAATCTGTCTAACATGACTTCACGAGACAGCGAACAAACAGATAGAGAGAGAATACCAAAAAGAAAGAAAAGGTGGTAAACTCAAGGTTGCCAACGTATAGATTTTAGTTCGTGACCCGACTTGTACATTCACCGAGTCAAACCTGCCAGCCCGCATATCCGCTCGCTTCAGTGGTCTCTGCAGACGACGCGAGTGCTCTGCTGGTCTGGCCGGACTTTCACCGCGCTCTGGTCGGCGGAGACCTCCTCTGCCGCCGCTGGTCGAAGAAGCAGCGCTGTGGGCGCGTGCACTCTTTGCGATCGGTCATTAAGATACGGGGCGCCCGGTCGTATCGGGGTCGTCCCTTCTACGGAGAGGGCCTGTTCGTAGCACTATCGAGGCTTGCTTGTGCTGCTGCCGCGACTACCTGATTTACACCGTGTCCCTAAGAGCTTTTTCTTCACCGTCGTGCACGCGTCCGGCACACGTGCACCCCGCGCGAGCAACCCGATTACTTGCCGCCGCTGTCTGCGTCGTCTCTTGTTATTACCGGTGCATACTATATGGGTCCTATTTGTGTGTATGGGCAAGTGTATGGGTGCTCTCCCGACCTGACCGGAGCAGATGTCTTCTTTCTCTCTCTCTCTTTTAATAGGCTTTCCCCTCTCTCTCTCATTTCTAGCAGTCGCGGTGGATCGAGCGCTGTGGTGTTCGGCTGTTAGCACGAGTTCGCGTATCGTCGCGGTTTCGTAGAGTTGATTTGGTGTGTGAAAACCAATCAACCGTCCTCGTCTTTCGAGCGGTTTTTCTATATTTTTATATTTCTTGACCATATTTCTACATAGCGGTTCAGAAATGTTGCTTTGGTATGTTAAAACCAATAAAGCGTCCTCGTCTTTCGAGCGGTTATTCTATGCTTTTACCTTTCTTAACCATGTTTCTACTTTCTGTACCGCACTTTTGTTTCGTAGCTTGTCGCATTTGCTTCAAGGAAAAACTGGCATTCCAGATAACTGATATCATTTGGCCAAATCCATTTTCCAGGTAGAAAACTTTAGAGACCAGGAGAAAAAAAAGCTTTTCTCCGAGAATCCTGTCTTAATTTCGAAGCTTGTACACTTCTTTTAAAAAAATTTGAGAAAAAAAAATGTATTTTTTCTCTAATTTTTTTCTCTAAGTCCAAGTGCACCTTCGCAGTTTCCACAGGACTGATCTGGTAAACTGTACGCCTATATATACTTTCAAAATTTCTAGTTTGAATATGAATAGTGATATGGCGCTTGGCTTGGCGCTTGGCCCTTGGTGCACTCAAGCGGGCAATGGTAAATATCCGTGAGAAAATTGTTCGAAAAATAAGCGAGTTACCACTTGGGAGGTACATATATAGGCAATAAACTTATTTATTCTTCCTCCTCTTGAGCATGCCCACAATTCTTGTCCTCCATCAGCTCAAGGCTCAAGCCTCCATCAAGCTCAGCTCCATCAGGCGTCTCTCATAGCCTGAGTTGCTTTGGGACGTTAAACCGCAATGAAACCAATAAAACGAAATGCTCAAGAAAAGGAAACCTGCCGCTTTGAACCAGGGATTATTAGTGAGACCTAAAATATTCCCTCGCATTACTATATACTCGATGTTCAAGCTTGTGATGCCCCTACGAATTACGCTCTACATATATCGTTTACTCGTCGCTATCCATTTCAAAAGCACTGCTCAAAAAGAAAAAAAAAAGATGTGCTCTGATAACGGCACATGAACCCACCCACACAAAGGGTTATAATATTTTCATAGCTCGGACTTTAATCGAAATCACCTGGGTTTTTTGTAGAAACCAGCCAGCATGCTTTTCTGTTATGAGTCAGACCTGAGGGAGGGTTAAGATAACGAAACAATGCTATAGAGCAGCACACACTATGGGCCAAAATTATCTAAAATGGGTGACTGATTGCACCGTTTGTATAATGATTAGCCCGTGGCCAGACTAACCGCGTTGCGTGTCCCTTTGCAGTTTGCCTTTAACGGAGCAATAGTTGCTCTTTGAGGGACTAAAGGTTGTGACGGTGCAGTCTGCCTCCGAAGAACTAAACCCTATACCCGTTTTCTTCCCTTCAGGTTTATGGAGTCCTCTTTATCCCAGAGTGCATGATCTAGACCGCGCACTCCGAAAATCACTAGAAGTGCTATAGGCGCCTTGTCATAACCATAGCTCCCTCAAAGAGCACCAATTACTTCCTTAGAGGATAACTGCAGTGGGACATCAGCCACATTTACTCTCATTACGGATTAATCGTTCCTCGTGAGGGCCACATTGATGAAAATAGTCCCATTTTAGACATTTATGGCCTAGAGCGTGTATGGCAGCTCAAGCAGAGAAAAACTTTGATATCACTGCGGCGAACCGCATTGGAGCAGTGCGAAAGCAAAACTTCCACATACTACATCGACGTCCGTCGTTGTTCTGACGTCCACGTACTATATCGACGTCCATGGATATTTTGACATCTAAGAGTATTCTTCGCGTTCCTTCGCGTTTAATTAATTAGCTAATTACACCTCATCAACCAAACTTTTGCAATGCCAACATTTTATCACACAATATCTGTCACACACACACTTTCACACATTTATCTTCAGAGAACGACGTAAACGCGCGGACAAACTTGCGGACACTCTTTGCTGACGCGACATAGAGCCATATAATGCACTCGCATTATAATAAAACAGGGCTGCCGGGCCCGTCACTCACCCCTCTGGACGATCTTTCCGAAGAGCGACTTGCCGCGCATGTACTCGGGCGTGGGGCAGTTCCATCGGCGGTTCCGGAACTGGTGCTTGCACTCGGCGATGGCCAGCCTCATCCCTCGCGCGATGGCCTGCAGCGACCCGGGGTTGGCGCGCACCAGTCCGCGCTGCTTGCGCCTCAGGGGCACGCTCAGCTGGAGCTGCGTGCCGCTCATCACGGGGCTGCCCAGGGCGGTGGCCACCACGGCGTTGTTGGGCTCCTCGGGTCCGCCCGACGCGAGGCCCCTGCGAACACCACGCGGGGCACCGAAAGTCGTTACGTAGGCTTGGGGACCTTCTGTTACGCGCGGACTCCCTCTTTCGCGCTGCTGCATATAGTGCAGTCTTTGTCAAAAGTTTGGAGCCCAGGGGGTTTTCTTTTGAGCCACGCTGTGTCGTTCTTAATGGATCTCTAGCACTCCAAATTTCCTGGACATGAGAAGATTTCTGGTACTGCCTCCTGCAATAGGCAGGACTTCCATGAATGCTCCTGGAGTCCCAGTATAAAGCTTGGAAGTGAACACCCTGGGCTCTAAACCTTTGACAAAGACTGTGCATAGGAAGCTCAGATTCCCTCAAAACGGAACAGAGTTAAGAACGTTGCAGAAGAATGGAAGTCTGGGCGAGTTGGTACTGATTCATAACTCTTGCAACAGCGCTACGCAACGAGGACTACGAGCAAAGAGTGACACAGATACCTGCACAAAATATCTGCAAAATTTTTGCACATACAGAGGTGTTGTATCGGCACACGGATAGGCGCAATAGGGAACTGGCTGAGGCATTCCACATCATTAGAAAGAAAAATGGGTGTGTCAGTGCTTCATCTGTAGCTATAACAGCTAAGGAAATGAGCCTGCTGCATAGTAGACAATGCCTCGGGGAATGCACCTTTGATTTGTGGTGATTTTATCTGTGATAGGCACGTCTGGGTGTGAACGTTTTTACTGACGGTTTGTATGTTCGTAGATTGCTGGATTGTATAAAAATATGCTTCTTTTTTCCAATAAAACAGAGTTGTAAGTTCAGCGCCGTCTTTGTGTCACTCTTTGCTCGTTGTCCTCGTTGTGCAGCGCTGTTGCAAAAATTATGGATTAAGAACGTTGAACATGTACAGTCTTTACAAAGCTATACAGCCCAAGGGGTTTGCTTCCAAGCCGTGTAGCGGGGCTATTAAGCACATTTGACAGACCTAAGCTTGGGAGGGTTGAGGACTTAAGTTCCTCCCGCCTTCGTGAGATAGGGCCCCTGAGCATGCAAGAGGAGCCGCTCTGCAGGGCTCAGAAGCAGACCCCTTGGGCTGTACACTTTTGACAAGGACTGTACACATGCATCCTGAATGCACTGTAAACACGAATACGGCTATATGGGAGTCTCTGTTTTATAAAAAGGAGTGCGCTGGGGGACAACTTTACTCCCTTTTTACTGCTTTCTGTTTAGAATGTTTAGAGTTCTTCCTTTAGAAAGTCCGAATAACAGAGCTATTACATATAGCTTATTATGTATAGCAGAGCTATTGCATAATTATTTATTTAGGTTTCGGAGTGAATCCGAAAAATCAGGATGGTGAGAATAAAGCAATGCCATGCCACCGCTTCCTGTCATGCCACTGTTTGACGTCAGGCCAGTGCTTTTTGTCATGCCACTGCCTCGCCGCTCCCAGAAGTACGGCGCGTACAAATCACTCCTAGTCGAAGCTTTGTGACCGCGTTGCTACTCTAATAAACGGGTTATTTTTTTGCACGCACTTCTGGTGGCACTCGGACGCAAGTTCGCCAAAGTGAAAACATTTCGGACAAGAATTACACATGTTCCCTCTGGCTTTTATTCAAGGCGATTTTTTTTTAACGTTTACAGACTTTTATTTTAACAACTGTGAGAGTTATGTCGGTACAGTCTCTTCATGCTGATTATACAACAAGGCGGGCATTATGTACATGATAATTACTAAAATTAACTCATTAACTTTTTTATGCTTGATTTTAGTGGCAAGATTATATTTCGAAATTTTAGGTCATTCACATGAAAGGCGAGTCCAATTTTATATTTACTTTATCGGCAATGTGGATCTAAATATCGAAAGTCAAATTTGCGCATTTCAAACCTCGTTGAGTTGGCTTTCCCGCGTTGAATCATTTATAAAATGGTGTTCCTGCGCGTAGTATCGTCACCGAAAGGATGTTAACTGCTACTATGTCATTAAATACACCAGCGACGTCTGTATTAGTTCCATTAGAAATGCGAGTGACACCATTTTATACGTGTGTAACGTGAGAAAGCCAACTCAACAAGGTTTGGAGTGCGTATTTTTGACGCTCAATAATCCTGACCACATTGCCCATAAAAACAATTTAAACACTGGACTCACTGTTGATATCGACGGCCTCTAATTTCGCAATACAACCTCGTCCCTTAAAATAAAAATTAGAAATGTTTATTAGTTAGCTTTATTTAATTAGTCATCTTATCATTGAGCTCTATACCATGCATATTGTCTCCTTGCTGTAGAATCCACCTGCACAGATCGCAACAACGTATTTCTCGCAATTTTAAAATAAAAATCCGCAAGCGCTAAAAACAAATCACCGGGTTCTCAATGTGATGAATTACTAGCGAATGTGTAATTGCAAGGCCTGTGATAGCCTTACGGTGTACAGTGTTTTTTGAAAGTTTACAGGCCACTTCGAGCGTCATGGGAACAGCTTTTTTTTTTTTTTTGTGAGCCTAGCGCTGTGAACTGCTCACACCATAACAACTACTGAACTTTTTAGCACTTCAAGCTACCGCATTTACTCGCGCATAGGTTTGCCTGTTTTTTTTTGTTTTTTTTTTTCTAAATAATACTGTCCGAACTCATGGGGCGACCGATGCGCGAACCACGGGCAGTGCAAGGAGCAAACCAGACTACAATACGGAAACGTGAAACGTTGGCTTCTTTCCGGGTTCTAGAATTGACCACCAGTTGCTACTAGCGTTACTGCGCAAAGGCTTCGCGCGCCCCTTATTTTTCAAAAGCTCTCAGACACGACGTATACGAAACAAATCCCGAGACCTGCCGAGCAGTCACCGCGCCGATCGCGGCCCTGTCTTAAACCACAGTAAATTCTTGCGGAATGATTTTGTATTACTTTTTTTTTATACATACTACGGTCTTTGTTCAGGACCTTAGCTGGATGGATACATGTACATAATTTCGCATGCACAAAGGCAAAACAATATCAATACATTATTTCAGGTGCTCTTCAAAAGATTTTAATGATTTCTGCTTGACTGCGTCGTTAGTGAGGTTACTCCCATCAATTATAGTTCATGGGAAGTAAGAGTACTTAAAAAAATTATTTCTTGAGTTTAGGGGCAATATAGTTCGGTCATGTCAATGTCTTGTTTTATAACCTGTCGAAAAAGTAAAGATACTGGAGGTGTTAATATTGTAATGTCCTGCTAATAACTGAAAAAAGAATTGTAACCTACATATGCGATGTCTCTCACTGACGGGAAGCCACATTCTCGAACCAATTCAGTGATAGAAACACGACCATATTTATTGAATATGAACCTTGCTGTTCTCGGTTGTATGTGATCCAGTTTGTTGACATTCGATGCAGTGAACGGGTCCGAAATGACTGCATATTCAAGGGCTGGGTGGAGTATGGTGTTATATGCGAGAGATCGTACAGCTGGTGTAGCTGATTTTAAAGATCTTCTGAGAAAAAAACACTTGTAATGATGATACGTAAGACATTAGTATTCATAGATCACCACGTGCTATTCTCAAAATAACTTATTGTTGGATTTTTCTCACACGCTGTTCCAGTTTCAACAGCCGAACGATAGCTGTGACGTTAAATATCAGTATAGGTGACATAAGGCATGAAAAGATGCAATATAATCGCTGCCTCGTCGTTATAATTCCCTACAACGCTAAAGCCAGCCTGTCTCAAAATCCAGAATGAAAAACCAATGAAGAAGGTGCGATTAAATTTGCCGGGTAAAAGCCGCTTCGTTCTTGAGTTGTATTCAACTATAGCGCTCGCTGCTTCGCTGTAAGCGCTCATTTGTGCAGCGCTCACAGCTGCTGCACCAATAGGCAGTGCCTTCTCTTCCACAGAGCAATGGCGAGACTGCTCGCGCCTGCAGGCTCCTGGCACAGACCAATGGACAGCGCCTTTCAACCCCCCCCCCCCCCCCCCCTTTCTTCCAAACCATCTTTCTTGCTCCCTCTTTGCAAAGCCCGCCTTCGCTTTCCCTCCCCTCTTATTTGTTCTTCGCTGTGCTCTGCAGTCTACGGAATTGGAATGAAGACGATGGAAGTCGCGATTTCAAAAAACGAGGCCTTAACAGCTCTTGATGCAATCCACACTCGCTATCGTTTACCGAGTGTAGGTGTCAACATGAAAGGCTTAGTTGGACAGGCGGCCCTCGTCCATTGTCGCCACGCAAAGCTGCCTTTTTCGATACAGTCAAACACTTCTCTACTCCTGCCTCAAACCCGCGGAGCGCCCCTGGGTAGCAAGTCTAGTGTGCCAGCGTCACTATAATGCGTTCCACTGTTGAAGCTCGAGATATAGCAACAATCAGGTAAATACTGTAGTAATATAACGTGTCACTGGGCAACTTCATTTATAGTGTCACAGATGGGTCCTTAATCACACAGGCTAGGCACAGGCCGCAAACAGAGAAGCAGAGTCTCAGCTCCGAGAGCACGCGAGTTCCACACTTCCTCGTCCTTTCGGCGCCGCCCGGGGACACCTGGCGGCATTATTCCCTCTCCCCCCAAAAAGAAAGCAAAAACGTGGGCGCACATTGAGTGAACGAGAGGAAGTAAGCAAGCGAACGGTCACATGCCGCTCAACGGCTGCAGGTACAAATAAAAAGAACACGCGGAAGAGGCTACGCCCCTTACTGCGTACAGTAAGGCTTCATGCGCAGTGCGTGCACGACCTCAGGCTGAGGTCGACGGCGCGAACTCGGTAGAGTGCCATCAGGGAGGACTTCATACGTCACATCCGTGGTACGGCGCAACACTGTGTACGGTCCAAAGTAGCGGCTCAGGAGCTTCTCCGACAGGCCTGGGCGACGTACTGGGGTCCATACCCACACTTTGTCGTCGGGGTGGTACTCTACGTGTCGATGTCGTTGGTTGTAGCGTTGTGCATCCTTGACCTGCTGCCGTCGGATGTGCATACGGGCCAGTTGCCGGGCTTCCTCTGCGTGCCGGGTAAACTCCTCGGCGTCCGACGTGAGCTCCTGGTCGTTAGGGGCGCACGGAAGCATGGCGTCGAGCATTGTCTGTACGTCACGCCCGTAGACGAGGCGAAACGGCGTAAAGCGAGTCGTTTCCTGAAGCGCCGTGTTATAGGCAAACGTCACGTATGGGAGGATCTCGTCCCAGGTCTTGTGCTGTACATCGACGTACATGGCGAGCATGTCCGCTAAGGTTTTGTTGAGGCGCTCCGTGAGCCCGTTTGACTGCGGGTGGTATGCAGTAGTCTTGCGGTGGGTCGTGTGACTCAGCTGGAACACCTCGTGCATGAGCTGTGCAGTAAACGCAGTGCCCCTGTCGGTGATTACGGAAGACGGGGCGCCGTGTCGTAAAACGATGTGGTGTATGAAGAAATGCGCGATTTCCGAGGATGTACTGCGCGGCACCGCCTTGGTTTCCGCATAGCGCGTCAAATAATCAGTCGCAACTATAATCCACTTATTGCCAGATGCTGATACAGGAAATGGGCCCAGAAGATCAATGCCGACTTGGTCAAAAGGTGTGCGAGGTGGTTCAATTGGATGGAGCAAACCTGCAGGCTTTAGCGGTGGCGACTTACGACGCTGGCACTCACGGCAACCTCTGACGTAGCGATGGATGGTCGCTGCAAGTTTAGGCCAATAATAGGCATGACGCACTCGGGCGAGCGTGCGGGCAAATCCCAAGTGGCCAGATGTGGGCTCATCATGACACGCTGAAAGGATGTCGTCGCGGAGGTCTGATGGCACGACTAGGAGGTAGGTCCGGTCACCATTACGTGAGTTTTTCTTGTAGAGTACGCCATTGCGAATACAAAAAGAGGACAGGTGGCGGGAAAAGGGTCGAGGTACATTGGAAGCATGGCCCTCTAAGTGATCCATGACAGACCGCAGGTCAGCGTCAGCACGCTGCCTTGCCACCAAGTCCGAACTGCTGACCACACCTAGGAAACGATTGTCGGCCTCTGTGCTGTCATCAGCTTGCTCGACGGGTGCGCGCGAGAGCGTGTCGGCATCTTCGTGTTTACGTCCGGACTTATAGACAATCGTATAATCAAATTCCTGAAGGCGAAGGCTCCAGCGTACCAGGCGGCCTGATGGGTCCCGGAGATTGGTCAGCCAGCACAAGGAATGGTGGTCTGTGACGACTTTGAAAGGGCGACCGTAGATATAAGGCCGAAATTTCACCGTGGCCCAGATGACGGCGAGGCACTCCTTTTCTGAGGTAGAACAGTTGATTTCGGTGCGCGATAGTGTGCGACTCGCATACGCGATCACACGTTCCACGCCTTCTTGATGCTGAACGAGGACGGCACCAAGCCCAATATTGCTAGCGTCGGTGTGTATCTCGGTAGCAGCCTCCTCATCAAAGTGAGCAAGCACAGGGGTAGTGTGCAGCCGTCGTCGCAGCTCTGTGAAAGCAGCCTCTTGCGCGGCAGTCCAGACGAACGGTGTATCTTCACGCGTTAAGCGGTTCAAGGGTTTAGCGATGCTGGAGAAGTCTGCGATAAAACGGCGGTAGTAGGCGCACAAACCCAAGAAGCGCTTGAGCGCTTTCTTTGTAGTAGGACGGGGAAACTCGGCTACGGCGGCTGTTTTCTCGGGGTCGGGTTTTACACCGTCGGCGCTCACAACATGGCCAAGAAACTTGAGCTCTTTGTAGCCAAAGTGGCACTTCTCGGGTTTAAGTGTTAAGTCGGCCAATCGCAGGGCATCCAGCACGGTCCGCAGGCGTTCAAGGTGTTGGTCGAAGGTTTCTGAGAACACCACCACGTCATCTAGATAAACTAAACAGGTTTGCCATTTGAGGCCAGCCAGGACAGTGTCCATCATGCGCTGAAACGTCGCAGGCGCTGAACAAAGGCCGAAGGGCAACACCTTAAATTCATATAGGCCGTCGGGTGTGATGAAGGCAGTTTTTTCGCGGTCACGTTCATCAACCTCAATCTGCCAATATCCGCTCTTGAGGTCGATCGATGAAAAATACTTGGCGCGGCGAAGTCTGTCGAGTGAGTCGTCGATGCGAGGCAGCGGGTAGACGTCCTTTTTCGTTATGGCGTTCAGCTTACGGTAATCAACGCAAAAGCGCAAAGTCCCATCCTTCTTCTTTACCAGAACAACAGGCGACGACCACGGGCTCTTAGAAGGCTGAATTATGCCGTCTGTAAGCATCTCCTTCACCTGCGTTTGGATGGCGTCGCGTTCCTTCGGGGAAATGCGGTATGGCTGCTGTCGTATGGGGCGAGCATCATCGGAAGTGATGATTCGATGCTTCGTGACCGCCGTTTGCCGCACTTTCGAGGAGGATGCGAAGCAGGTTTGGTATTGAATCAGTAGTGTGCGTAGGTCGCGCTGTTGAGTCGCTGATAGCCCGGAGCTAATATCGATGCGACCCAGGGACGTGTCCGGTTGTACCATGCCCTCGGACGCAAAACACTCAGTAACATCTGCCAATTGGTCGGCCCACGCGATGGCAGTAGCTCGGAAAAGGCGACGAGGTTCGTTGGTAAAATTAGTAATCAGGAGCTCCGACCGACCGTTATGGAGGTGGACAAGGCTTCGGGCCGAGAAAATGCCGTGTGTCAGTAGCAAGGAAAGGTTACCCTCGGCGACTGCAGGTCCATCACGTAGCCTATCATCGCATTCAACTCTTGCAAAAACACTGGCGCGCGGCGGGATCAAAACACTCTCAGTGGAAATACGAAGGGCGGAGCTGCGTTGACGAACATCGGAGGTGTCGTCGGCTTTCGCTGTAGAAAACGTAACGGTTCTGTTCCGCAGGTCGATAACGGCCCCATTCTCACGGAGAAAATCTACGCCCAAAATCAGGTCCCGAGAACAGTCGCGGAGCACCAGGCAGCTCACTACGAACGTCGAATCGATGATCTGGACCCTAGCCGTGCACTGTCCAAGCGGAGTAATGATATGGCCCCCCGCCGTCCGGATCTGCAGGCCAGAGCAGGGAGTCGTGACTTTCTTGAGAAGCGCTGCCAATTTGCCACTAATAATTGAAAACTCAGCTCCTGTGTCCACCAACGCGCTAATGCTGTGACCGTCGAGAAGCACGGGTATGTCGAGTGAGAATCGCTCCTTTAGATCACCTGCTGTCGTCGACGTCGACAATAGACATAAAGACGAGGACGTGGATTTGAATATTGCATTTATATTTGCGAACGAACTACGGTGCAATTCTGTGGTCAGGGCATCCGTATCGCATCCGCATCGAATTGGTTACGCATAAGCTGAGCTCTCTTACCCCCATATGAGAACAAACGGAAAATCAATGATAATTAGGCTGCGCATTGTATATGTGTACACCTGTTTCTAGGCGGACTAGGATTTATATAGCACATATAGTGCGTTCTAAGCGCAGACGTATCGCCAGGCAGGACTAAACCGCGACCACTCCCACGCATTATTCCTGGAGTGTGCATGCAGCGCTACCTGGTTTCGCAAATTGTTGGTGAATAAACTTTTCTCAGCACCCCTCCGTAGACGGTTGATCGGATTCCATATAGGTTTCAGTTAGTAACCAGGACTTAAGCGGATATTTTTAAAAAGCTTCGCCTATATAACTGGCACCGAGTTTCAGATAACTTTTTTATAAAATATGAGCAACAACGTTCCACATAAATTAAGAAAACTTCCCACAGAACAGAGCACACGCGAATCGGGAACGTAGTTCAGGGTGCGGAAGATTATTATGCGCAACTTCGTTCCACGTACAGAAGCGCTAATCATAGCTGTTCACTATACTTTACTGGTAGGGGTTTAAACCGAAAAAAAAACGGTTAAAGTACGCCGAACTCCATTTGCGAAATTCGGTTTTAACCGAAAAAAAGACCGCCACTTTCGCTCTACAATCAGTGTATGAAAAAACACTCAGGACATACGGCGACTACAGACCACGTGACGCGGTTCGCGACAGCCCAAAATAAAGCTCATCGCCAACCCCACCCTTCCTTGCAGTGTCCGCCTAAAGATAAATCCCGACTACGTGCCTGCATTAGGATGTCATTAACTAAAGGTTTGTCCTCCAATCCACGATGCACTAATCCACCTTGTCTTATACTTAACTCATCCTTGTAGCGCTATCCTCCATCCAGTTTTCATGCTTTTTCGTCAGCCTCCAAATTTCATCCCCATACCGTCGCGCACAATGTCGAGGCGTAAAGGTATGCAGAGCATGTTCCAGTCGGAAAGAGGGAGCGAGACTTCGAAGCTTAACGCGAAGCGCTCGAGATTTGATTGTCCGATTGGAGGACAGCGTTCCACCACCCTAATTCAAAACGACGTGGGAACGGTATAACAAACACGGCCGACTCTTATCTCACTCAACAAGACGGATGGGTGACGTCACCGAGTGGACTCCGCTTGCCTCCATCTGTCGGGGAGATTGAGAAGGAGCACTGAGCCCTCGAAACGCGACGCGACGGCAGCCATGCAACACGACTCCCCATAGAACGCCGGATCGCTATCGCCCCTAAACATCCGCGTGCTCGTTATATAGAAACGACGGTTCGCTTCGAAGCAGAATTAAAGGGCTGCTAATTTGTTATACGGGCGCGATAGAAATCGCGCCTTTTTCAAACGTCACCCCGTATAGAACATACATGCACATCTGAGAGCCGAATCCTCTTCTAACACAGCGGAGGGACGACCTCCTCTCTTTTTTCCTTACTGCATCGTTCTTTGTTCGTTATATGGATTTCGGTCCTTGGAATGCGCAGCGCTACCTGGGGTACAACTTCGGAAGCTGGTCGGGAACGATAAAATCGAGCAGTGCACCAGAAGCATCCAAAGTCTTCCACGTCGTGTGAGCTTTCGCGGGGTCAGAGGAGAGCGCGCGGGCGCTTATGGGAAGGGCAGAAAAGGCAAGAGGCGGCGCGGCCAAGCGACATGCCTCGTCGCGGACGGAACTGCCGGGGCCTGGGAGCGTCGGGATTCGCATTCCTCGCCGAGAAAGAGACGGGAAACCAAATAACCACGAGCGCAGTGTGTTCGTCTGTGCGTTGCATTGGCGCAGGGCTGGGAGGAGGAAGAAAGGTGGACAGGGAGGGCGGTACGAACTGGAGCTTTTTTTCTCCGATGCTCATTCACGATAAGCGTTGTGGCCACAAAAATGTTCCTGGTCTCTGAGAGGAACCGTCCATCAGGAAGAGCGGCCACGCGGCGTGCTAAGAGCGGGACACCTTACATAACCTGGCTCCTTCGCCGTCGGTGACGTTTCGGGCCCCTTTGCTTTTGTTTTCGTCGCGCGGAGAGTGGGAGAGAGGACGCGCTACCGCGCACATTCGATGCTCGCGCTTTCCGTAACGTCCGTTCCGTAGCGATCGCTCTTGGGCCGCTGCTGCTTCTGCCCGGACAGTCTGGAGAGTGCCGCGGACGGAGACGCGAGCTCGGGCGCATCCGTGAGGGCTGTGCTCTTCTTATACAGACGGAGAACAGCTCAGGGAAGGAATGGAGCGAGGCAGTTGCGACGTCGTTGATGGAAGAGGTGGAGTCTCGGGTCGAAGCTCCTTTCTTTTCCGTAATGGGCCACTCAAACCTCGAAGAAGGCAGCGTCTCGGTGGACGTGTGTGTACGGAGATATGCGACGAGCGAAGGGCGGGAGAAGTAGCCCTTGTGCGAGCTGCCGAAGTCACTTCAACGCGGACGCAGCGGGCATCCTGCATGTGACGTCTTGACGTGAATTCGAGGTGGTGCGGGCGTGCGCGTGAAACACGCTGTGTACAAAGTGAGGTGGCTGCGGGGAGTGTTCCATGGGCACCGCAGACGGGGCTCCCCCGTTGTCCGGTAGTGACAAGCCGCGAGATGTCGATAACATCTTCGACGCGCTAGCGTTGTTTTGAGCTCGGCTTCTGCGGTTACTTCTGGGTTCCGTCGAGTGCCGCTGCTTTCTAGTTGACGCGAGAATTCTTGTTGCGAGCGGGGCGTCTTCCCGTGACCCTGTGAGCATCCTCAGATCTTCAAGCCTGCGACTGACGTGTGTGCGTATGTTGTTGCGCTAGCAGGTTAGGGACGGAGCGCGTCGAACCCTTGAGAAAACATCATGTCGACTGGCAGCGCGAACACGCTCTCGAAGTGACTCGTCCGTCGTCCTCTCTATCGGTGTGGAGTGGCCGCTCGTAACGAACGAAACACTGTCGGATATGCCGAAGTCTTTGTTTCTCATGAAAGATATGCCAGGAATTCGTGGTACAGCGACGGCGGCAGGGTTTACTTTCTTGCAATGTGTGAAAGAGGATGGCATGTATTCAAGCTGCTGTGGGCAGGAATGGGGTGAGAGATGAGGGAAGCGTGTATCCTCAGTCGTCCGGCCCAAGTCTAACAACGTCCAATTGTCCTACGTATACGGCCATGAAAAGACTGTGAACTCCAAGATGATGAAAGTTTAAAAACCCTTTACCTTTCTTTCCGCAAATCTCACGTTCTGTGTTCACCGCCACATAAAGATAAGAAGTAGAGGTGTGCGAATATTTTCGTAATTTCGAGTACGAATCGAATATTTTATTTAAATGATATTTATTGCCGAGGGCATAAAGGACTTATGAAGGTTGAAAGAAAAAGAAGGTTAATTTAATGTAAAAATGTTGGCCGGTCTAATGAAATCGAGGAGTGAGCAATGATGCAGTCGCTGTGTCCAAGCGGTATATGACTAATCATTTGTTCGAGACACGTTGCAGCCAGGTGCCACATCCTCGTCGGTATCAGTGCCGGGCAAACCCACAGCAAAAAGGGGGGGGGGGGGGGGGGATATCTGCCTTAGTACTCGTGGATTTGCAGGCTGGGCACCCGGGGCGATGATATAAGTCTCGAAATTGACCCCTACAAAAATTTCTTTGGCTATAAAGTCTATAGACATTCTATAGGCAAATCGTACGGACAAACCTTACCGACAGTCTATATAAAATCTGTAGCTTTATGGGCATACACTTTCAGTAGAATTTTGTCTAGATACATTCTGTAGATTATGTTTAGACAAAAGGAAATGGCTGTAGGTCAGCAATACGGTCTATAAGACTGTCTATAAGACAGTCTATAGACCACTTTTATACGGGGAAGCCACTTTCCAGTTACGGCGGTAGTGAGGGTAACCCCGACCCGGGTCCTCCGAAGCTCAACCTTCTCTGCACGGTTAAGAAAGCGGGAAAGGGCTAGCGCACCCGGAGGGTTGGGAATACATGTACGGCGCTAGTGGTGCTCCTTTGTCGTTAAATAGAGGGTGGCATAATTCATATTTAGGTTCACATTCGATTCGAGGAATAGATATTCAAATATTTCCGAATAATTGAATATCTATTTCGCGAATCAAATGTGAACCTAAATATGAATTATCCGAATATTTGAAAATTTCTCAATATTCGATAGCGACCGAATACCGCGGACTACCGGAATACCGCGTAGCAAAAAGACACTATCAAAGCAAATTATACGAAGATCGAGTCTAAAGTGGTAAGAAAAGCGTACAAATGCGACCTTTATCCTGAGGAGTGGTCACGTTTTCCGACGCTGTTAGACTTAGACCTCCGGCAAAATTGCGCAAATGAGCTCTCTCACATACCACACCTTAGGCAAGCAGTATACGGCCGACCACCCGCTTCGAACAATCATAACGCGGAAGAGCGCGGTTCTTTGTGGGATCCTTTAATAATGAGGTACATACTTGACGCACATACCTAATGACATTTCTCCTATTATCTTCAGCTCTTTCCGACATCTCATTTTGGTCAACTGTGATGTACAGGAAAACCAACTTGCGATATTTCGAGCAGTACTCCCGAAAAGGGGCCGCGTCAAGGTATCACAGGCAGGGCAAGCGGTCGTGTGAAACTCCCGTCTCTTGCATAGTGAATAGCCCGTGCGCTAGAAGGTGCTCATAACGGAAGGCGTGACGGCGATAGGAGGTTCCCTGTCGCTAGGCCGAGAAAGAGCCTGGCCGCGTAGTTTCGGTTTCTGAGATTTCGTCAGCCCGCAGTGCCAATATCAGGCTGCGCGCCGCTTTCGCTTACGTCCACGTTGTTCTTCCAGCACACCGAAACTGCGTGCCTAATTGTCACGGGTGTGTCACGGGTGTGTCACAGCCTTCCCTAAAGGCTTCACCACATTTTCGCATTTTAGGTGGACGGACGGAAATGAGGACGGGGGGTGATAACTCGAAATTCGGATAATTCGGGCATTTCTTCTGGTAACTGAAGTCCAAATTAAGGAGGTTGTACTCAATTTTCAGTTGTCAGTCATGTGCAAATTATTGGCTTCTGTTCGTCTCTCATTTTGCATGACCACACTACAAGTTGTGTACTGCTATGCTATCTGTCTAATCAAGCAATATGTTTTCTGTGCACATCGTGTTTCTTTATGGTGCTGAGTCAGTCTAACGCGTAGGCGTTGAGGAGCACGTGTCGCAGAAAATCCGTAGTCGTCGGCGTCGTTAACCATCAGCGAAAAATCACCGAAATATCCCCAGAGATGCAACCTATAGGTGCCTATAGGTCACGTAACCTTGTGGCGTTGTCACAACGTGCCCACCGGATTGTGAGCGAATTGCGCGTAGTGGTAGGTGGCGGTTAAATTAATGATTGGTCGCAGGAGGTTGCTCGGAAAGAGCAACCTGGGACGCACAAGCGCCACCAGTGGCAGCCATCGCAGGGCATTGGCGCATTGCTTAACCACTGCACCGCTGCGTCAAGAGTGGTATGAGGGCTCCTAGGGATCTATTAATGTTGAGTAGAGAATGACCAATACTACATATATGGGCATTAACCCACTACGTTATAAGCATTTCCTCCAATTTCTGTTTAATTTAATTTTATTTACAAAGGCCTTGTATTATTTTGAAAAAGAAAAAAAAAGCATTTTTCTGTTTATTTTTTCTCTGATTTTTGTGTCTTACTGAACGGAGAAACAATATTCATGACGTCAGATGTAGCGCTCGTAACACAAGAATGAAACGAAGGGGATACCACACGAGCTTCATTGCTAATTTCGTCAAGAGAAACCAACTCCCCCCAACAGCTTCCCTTACACAACAGTCGAAAGCATTTTTTTTTATATTCGTATTCGCGAGAATTCCAATATTCGCACACCCCTAATAAAAAATATATCAAGGAACAGAGTTTCAGTCAAGCAACAACACACCGACCACTGCTGCCTTCAACTTCGACCCCCGAGGGATCAGAACAATGGTATACATACATATTTAATGGTATATATAATGGTATACATATATGGTATACATATACGCTGCCCATGTATAATGTGTGGACTAGAGACTACTTTCCACTATACGTGGCCGAACGAAAGAGCAGGCGCGACTTTGCATGCACGTATGACATGTCTCCTGACGCATTCTTCCTCAGCCTTACAGCTCAGACGTGCGTCACTGGGTTCTCTCTCTTCCTTCTCTCTCCCCCACAGTGTCTGCGCACGAGGAGAGAGCAGCGCGCCGAACACGGCGGTCACGGCGTCTGCATTTCTATAGCCCCATTTGGGGGACGAACGGGGTTGGTCGTCGCGCGACTCGCTTGGCCGAGCGGCTGATGTACTGGACGACTGGCTCGTCCCAGGTGAAGGAAGGCCTCGAAGGAAAGACAAGGGAGAAACGGAGAAGCACCGCTTTCTGCCGTTACTGTCGCGAGCTGTTTGCATAAGAGCTCAGTACCGCTGGCGCCGGTGTATATAAGTATTTAGTCTATGGGGCTCGGGTGCGCCTGCTGGGACGTAGTAGAGTGCGTGTACCTGTGTGCACAGATGCGGGCCTTTGTTTCTCAGAAGTCGGCGGCAGAAATGTGCAGCTTTCCCACGGTCCGAATCGCGGCCCACGCGCATGCGCAGACAAGTGCACAGGCGACACTCGGGTCACGTTAGCGTTCTCCCCGCTGGGTCCCTTGTCTTCGTAACGAGAAGCTCAGGCGTAGAGCGCGAAGCAAAAACAAGAAAAAGAAGTCCAGCACTTCTCTCCCGTCTTCTCTCTTTCGTAAGAATGCGCGTTCCAAGGCCGACCTGGTTCACATGATCCCGCGGGGCGCATTGTCGAGAGTGTGTCGCACATGCAGTACATTTCACATGGCTGAATGGCATGCCATGAGTCGCAGGGCGAGACATAAATATGAGCTAACATTGACATTATACTGAGGAGGCGTATAGACAGCCATTTTTTTAGATTTCTAGAGATTCGCGGTGTAGATGTGATGTTCGCATTCTTCGCGAAATTCGTTTCATTTGCTGTCATTTTCTACGTCTTTCGTTCGGCTTCCATTCTGCACAAAATTTTTCTTTAAATAATAATAATAATAATAATAATAATAATAATAATAATAATAATAATAATAATAATAATAATAATAATAATAATAATAATAATAATAATAATAATAATAATAATAACTTGTTTATTTCCATCAATGATGGGGGAGACTGCGGATAAAAGCCGCTCTGAAACAAGCGACTCGACTGAAGCCCGCAGCCTCCCTACAATGCAGGCAGCGATAGAACAAAAAAAAAAGAACTCACAGAAAGCACCACGTTCAAAATTAATGCACGCACACTTGATAGTCACAAGAGGTAAACATAACAAAAGGCAAGATTTAGTTGTTATTGTAAGCAAGGATTGTTGTACGTGAATAATTGATTCCTGTACTCGATATGTGGAGTAGCGGGGGAAACCGGAGGGACGCGGCCGAACGAGCTCACTAAGCACTTTTATCTAGGCAGACGAGCGTTTCCCCTCCCGGATAAGAAATTAACCCGCAGCCAGTCGTTCACGTTACGCTTGCTCCAAACGAACTACTACCCCAACTCCTGGCGCATGAAGCACATCGACCCAGACTACGACGGACAACATGTGTGTGACCAGTGCAGTGAACGTGTAGACTTGACCCATATGCTGTGCGGTTGTGCATCAAGTGACGCCTACGCCCAGAACAAGGAACATTGGGACAAAGTACTAAAGAGTGCTTCACTTCACGACCAGCTTCGGGCTGTCCAGGAGGCCCGCGCGGCGGCGGAGAGCTTCGGGCTCTCTGTGCTTACGTGGGAGCTGCCCTCTACACCTGGCGCCTAGCCGAGTGTCCTTCAGGACCCCTACTGTGGGAAATAAAGTTTTACCACCACCAAGCAAGGATTGTTAATGAGATGTTTGCGTAGGGTTCGTACAGAAATCGTATGTAAATCTATACCTGATTTGTGGAATGAATTTAAAAGGGTTGGCAGTGTGTATGACATTTTACCTAGTATAATTTGCCCGCGCAGTGACCACCTTCCATGGTTCTGTGTAACGGTTGATGTAGGAATGTGTGTTTTTATCGAGAACTGCTAATACCGATATTTTCTGCGCATGAAGGTGTTTCGGCTTTGGACCTAGCACGAGCGCAGGCGGGTAGTTAGGCTTTAATATATTTGTAACGTACAACAGTTTTAACGTTCGTTTTTTCTTGTATATCATTCCAGCGTTGTGTCATGTACAAGGCATTTCATCTAATTTGTAATCATCATCATCATCCTGACTACGCCCACTGCAGGGCAAAGGCCTCTCCCATATCTCTCCAATCAACCCTGTCCTGTGCTAGCTGCAGCCACCATATTATACCCCCGAAAACTAATCAATCTCATCCGCCCATTTAGCTAACTTGTGCCAAGCTTTAAAACACGACAACGACACTCTGCGAAGATTCTACTAGTGCAGTGTTAGAGGGTCCTCCTAACCGGGTAAGCAGGTTTTTTTAATGGGCGCTGATTTGCTAATTAACGAAGATAAATTACCTATCTTTTTTGGAGAGCATATTGACAAATACCCATTTAAGCCATATTTCTTCGAATTAACTTTAGCATGATTCGTTTTCACTGAGTTCGAGCTATTTAGAAAATGTCATGTGCCTATGTGCGCTCCCGCCTCACGATGTTAGCATCTCCAACCGGTCACTGACGGAAGGAAGCCGGATACGCAAAGCCTCAAGTAATGAACACGCTGCCCATCACAACGATAGTTCTGCGAAGGACACCGACGGTTCTTTTTGCTAACATGATTATGCTGCGCAGCACAGGCTTATACCCACGTTGTGCTGCGAGGAATTATTTTTGTTGTGCCGTGAAACGGCTACACGAATAAAACCTACTGCCGACGCTTATGGTGGAACCATCGCTGTCTTCTAAATGATATGTTTATTCATTGCTGTTTTTTGTAACTTGGAGATTTTTAATGCCTCGCGGGAACAGTTTAAAACTCGAAAAAAGGTATCATGCAAAGCTGAGTGAATAAAGCAACTGAAGTAGATATTTCTCAGCGTTTTCTGTAGTGTGCGGAGGAGAGGGGTCATTAGTCACAAACGGGGCGCTATGCAGTCAACAATTAAAAAGTGAAGTCTTTTTACTTTTTTTTAATTATAAAATTAGCAGTACTTCAAGATTTGTTGACCTGGTCAAGACGACTGCCAGTAAACCTGCATTCGCGTGCTCGCCGAAGAACAGGTTGTCATTTTTCAAACTCTGGCGCAAGTTGGAGGAAACACTTAGTATAACTAAAGAGAGTTGTGGTCTTTTTAACTAGTTTGCTGCCGGCTAGTAGCACCTTCATTATTGCTCCCTGAAGCAGTAGTAAACCGACATAAAAGCTGGACAAAACGATTGCTGATGGCTGCAAAGAAAACAACAAGCAACGAGATTTTAAACTGATCTAAACAGGCTGACAGCATCTTTGAAACTCCTCTCTCCCAAAACGGTTAGCAGTCTCTAACAAAAAGACACCACCCTATTCGCGATCAAAACTCTTCATTACCACACCTGCTTTTTTTACACCAAGTATAACTCTACGGTTGCATCTCGGCCAACTCAATTAACTAAAACGTCTCAAGCAGCTCCAGTGCAAAGGTGAGGGGAAAAACGGCGAAGCAAGAAAGTTTCACGATGTTTCGATAAGCAGCAGGAGTCGGATTTTCCAAATTCGAAGTCATTTACACTTGCTTATCAGCTGCTGCGTCTTCCTTCCTCCCCCCCCTCTCTCTCTCTCTAAGTTGTTAAGTAGAAGCGTTCTACATTTTCTCCTCTGCCTCGCTTCTGGGACAAACGAAACCAGTTTACAGTGGCACCCCGCGTCCGAGTTGGTCACGGCCAGTGCGCGCTGTAAATCATTCAGGAGTGTCGCGGCGCAGATAACGGGTGCATAAATTGATACATAACGCCAAGGGGGCATGCGGCGTAATCTATCTCTATCGCTCGCCGCGACAGTCCTGCACGACCTCTTCCCCTTCGCCACCCCCCTTCGCCCCTCTCCTTCCACGAGTCCCACTAAATACGCTTGGAAAGGTGGCGAGGAGGAAAGTCGCCTTCTTCTCCGAGAGCGCCTTGTACTACACGAGCATAAACAAGGCTGGCGATAGCGACAGATAATCCGTCTCGTCTCTGGCGTCTGCCGGATGAACGTATATACAAGCGCACGTGGAAGTGGCCAGCGACTTAAGAATGCGTTCTACATCTTCGTCATCGGTGATATATAGATTAGTGGAAGGAAACGGAATGCTGGGGGCTATGGATGAACCCTCATCTGATATGTGCCTACCCTTGATCTTGCCTTATTACGCAATTCTTTTTTTTTCTTTAGTTCTTTTCTTCTGTCTGCGACTTAAGTTTATCTTTATAGTCCCACGTCAATGTGCTTTCTCTCTCTCGGTGCTTCTGTCTTTATTTCTTTTTTACGCGTCTTTACTTTCGTGCTTCTCAAACAGAATAGCAAGCTGGATTAAGCGCGAGCCAATAACCGCGTCTCCTGATTCTCGGGCGCTCCTTCGCGACTTTCTTCTTTATCGATTGGAGAACGGCTTTTATGGTGGTCGAACATGGAGGCCAATCGCAACAGAGCGGGCATGCACGGATCCGGCAAGGTTCCACATCGTTCGTGAGAGCTGTGTACACGAGCACATATATATGCATATATGCACTGGGAAAACGAGCGCTCTATATACTCGTCCTCACGTTAAACTTCCTTTCTTAGTTGTTGCACCGACTCTATAACCCCGTCAGTCTGGTTTTCTTTTTTTTTTTTTCGGTTGCAAGCTACTGGTATACGCAGACCGGTCTACACACGTCCAACCTAATCTTAAGCACGCAAACTAAGCCACGCGTGAGAAGGTAAGTGCAAAGGTTGCGAATATTTTTTTTCTTGCCAAGTCTCTCGGCCGCGTATGCTCGCACTCATGCATTTTTCCCTATGGTATGTATTTTTGCCGCGCCTTCATTGTTCTCCAGAGACCCGAGCTTAATCGTTCTGACGTAAATATACAGCCTTGGATTGTTTATTGTTCGTTTATTGGATACCTGCATCACCAGTATGACATTAGAGCAGAGGGGCTACAAATGTTAACTGTCACTTTACATATTATTGCAACGCATAGTAAAAAGCATCGTTCATCGGATTATACACAGTGCTTGATGGCAAACTGTTCCATTCTCGCACAGTTCTAACAAAAAAAGAGCAACGCAAGACGTCACCCCCACAGGAAAATTTCTTGACCTTCAAATCTTGGTCCAGTCGCTTCGATATATAATTTCGTGCCTGGATGTACTTTTCGCAGTTGATGCCTGTTATAGAGTAATAAATGTTATGAAAAAATTTTAATGTAACGTTTCTTCTACGATCCTTTAGCTCTTGCTATTGAAGTTCATGTTTGCTTTCTGTCATGCTTTAGTCAATTAGTTTAATCTGACTGGTCCGACTAGCGCTGAAATATCTACTCGCTTTAGAGGCGCCGACATGACCGGCACGATAGGTGAAGTATGGAAGTTGCTTTTAACTGGGGTTACTCCACCGTCAATTGAATGAGAACGCCTTTCAGGTCTGGCTGTTTTTTGTCAGTGCGTAAAATCGGTTGCCTTTACCGTTGCAACCAAGGAAGAAGGGCACTAATTAGGCCGACCCCTTTTTTTGGATAATGGATAGAAAAATATCAAGATTGGTGAGTTTTTACGTTAGAAAGTTCTGCGCTCGGAATATGAGGAACATGGTTGTTAACTGTTACAGGTTAACTTTTGCGACCTGCGGCTATTTGAAGTACAAGAGAAACTTAAATGAACGAAAGAAATCTAGACAATGACAGCGTATCTGGCACATCTTGTTTACCTCTGGCCAGATCACGATAATCTTAACAAGTAGTTCTCAAACTTCTGTGAGTAGGGCGCTACATTTTCGAGCATCAATTTCTCCAAAACTGTTTTCATGTCGTTCAAGGCGCACGCGTCTATAATTTTTGTTCACATAATCGTTTAAAAATAATTGCCTGTAAAGAAAGTAATGAAGTACAAATACTTCAGCCTTTTTCACGCAGTATATATCGTAATATAAATACGTACATGGCTCTCCAGAGACTCGGAAATTTCCGGCGCGCTTTGCCTGTTGCTCGACCTGGCCATATGTTTTGGAACTTCCTTCCTGGTCAAATTGGCGCTCTTCTTTTGAAATAATTTTTAGATTCCGCGATTTGTGGCTGACGTGTTTTTACTGTATACGCTTCTTTGTGCCTTCACAGTATATCACATCCTAATTATGCTGCTGATTGTTACGATTTGTTTGCGCACATTTTATCTCCTCCTGCCACAGCTTCATGCGAGGGCCGCACTATGTGCAAATAAATAAATATGTATCACACCCAGTTTATGTAGACCTATACATGCGGAACATAGTACATGTCCCGCCGCATCGCGCCTCCCTTGAAGCTTTCGTATAAACAGAAAATAAACATATATATCCCTCAGGTCAATCTTTGTAGTAAATGAATGCGTTAAATCACTCGCACCATTCATTACTACATTTTTTAACCAAACAACTTGTTTAAATAATTCGACATTTATCCATATCATCCATAAATTGGCAGCTGAGAAAGTCGGCAACGGAAGCAAGGCGTTGTGCAATAGCTGACGTTGGAGTCTGCAGGAGAATAAGTGAGCAAGACGTGATAACGCACGTGAGAAGCAAAATACCTCCACCGCTATACTGAGTGTGACACAGATCCCATTCGCAAATATCTGCGTTTATAAAGGAAACATGTCATGTGTTCTATAGGGCTTCTTCACGGATACCGAAGAAATGTCTGATTTTTCGACCATTATAGGTTTCAAATTTATATCGAAAGCACGCGTATCTGTGTGCGTGCGTGTGTATTTGTGCGTCCCCTTTTTATTATTATTAATATTATTAGCGGTTTATTAAAAACCAAATAAAAGAGAAGGAAAAGATGTTGCTATATATAGCCGCGGTATCTGCTATCGAAGCTTGAAGCACCTGAGCTGCGGCTGGCGGAAACGAGAGGCAGGGAGAGGACAGGAAAGGAGGAAGGAAAGAGTGGAGCGTAGCAAGAAAGCAGCATTTTTTTTTCTTTAAGGCCCACCATTCTACCAAATACAGATCACTGCAGCTGGTTACATTCGAAATTCTGGCGTGGATAAGTCACACCGTAACTTTCTCCTATACAAGCACTATTCGGCGCAAAGCAATGCACTGTAGTTATCTTCTTTCCCAAAACCTGGGCTATTAAGTATTCGAGATTTGTTAGTTCTATGTCGCACATAGTGAAATCCCTTTAAGATCTTTAACAGCAGATTTGTATTTAATGTACGTAGAGAACGTGTGAAACCGTGCTGCCCTTTATGTGTTAGGCAACACTAAAGAGTAACTTTTATCGTCTGTTCAGATTTATTTTATAGTAGCATGAAGATAGCGTGCTTTTTTCAAAATATTTTGCTCCCGTTTTTGTAGCAGTTCCTGCCTCAAACCACCAACAGAATGTCTGTTAGTTCTTAGAGCAGTGATATTTAAACGATTTTATTTACTTAAAAGTTTCGTGATAATTTATTTTAAAAAAAACAGTACGAACCTTAGAATACAATAAGAATTGCTGGAAGGATTCACTGCCTATAAGTTTAAGGTATTCACAGAGACAGAGAACATGGGACATTTAATTTAGCCACAAGCGCTTCAATAGAGGCCTGGCAATTCCAAGCATAGCATGAAACCATTAAACATATTCAACGTAGAAGAAAAGCCCCTAGAATGTGTCAGTGAATAGCACAGATACATGTCATTCAGTAGCGTAAACAGGAGCATGTTTAACACTAAATCCAGCAGTGAAAGCCGGGCAGAAGTGCAAAACTATCTGAATGACAGGCACCAAAAGCGATCTCTTTCCAGCAGGCTATGCTCTCCAACACTATAGGCCTGCGCATAGCTATCTAAATTTGTCATTGGTTGGCGCCATAGAGGAGATGGCAAAATATGCGACACTGGACACCGACACAAAAATTTGCTGCGGCCTTCAGTACAGCTGAACTGAGTAGCCTGAGAAGACAGGCGCCCCTTGATACCTGTGTCTCATATAGCCCGAAACGCTTACAGCCGAAAAGCCTTCGAAGCGACTAAGAGGACTCGGCATTGCGTGCTGTGTCGCATCTCAACGCGTTAGCATGATTTCACAGCGGTTCACATGTTATGAGCGAACCGGGCGGGTCACACTGACAAAAACTGCCCTTATTGTAAAGAAGAAGAAGTTCAGCGCCCGCAGTGGGAGCGCCAACGCCTAGCTCGAGACGAGAGCGCTGACTGTCCGAGCCTGGACGCGCAATTTTGCTGCTCCGCCTGGTCGCCCCGGCCAAGCGTCTTTTGACAGCAAAGCCCCTTACATTATAAACAAAATACTCCGCGTTGCATCAGAACCTGCCCAAAGAGCTTATATTATATGAATACGACTTTCAAAGTAAGTTTCATATTTCCGCAGTATATATGTCAGTTTGAAGCCTTCCTGAAGCCACAGCTTATATCTCAATCAAAACACCACGAGATATCATTATCTAGTTGCGATCGCGAGGAATAAAAAAAACAAACCGGCTTCAAGAAAGCACGCGATACAAAGTCAGCGAGAACAATCAAAACATGACATGTAACATACACAAAATGCTCAGCTCAAAGAGCAAGACAGCACAAGGCGTAACCACGGCTAAGTGCACTAGTGGCCCTTCATATACCTACGTAGTACATGCACCTTCATTGGTCTCGCTTCCTTCTGTAGATTCAAGAGATTTATTGGCGACGCCCGCGCACAAACACACACGCAAACACACGCAGCTCGGGAGCAGAGCAGCAGCCACCGCCTAGACTAACGGGTCCTTCCAGAGCGGAAATTGGCTAAGATTGACTGCAGACGCCGCCGCCGCCGCTTGCGGCACGCATTTCCTAGATCACGCCCGCCGCCGCACGCAGCGTGATCGCGCGAGAAGGGCGCGGTTATTCAACGCCTGAACTTGAAAACGCCGCAGCCACTTGAGAGAGGCAGAGAGGTCAGCAGGGAGAGAGAGAAAGACCAAGTCGTGATCGCCAAGAACACATCGTGAATATATATATATAGATGGCGGCGGATGCTGTATACATACATGGCTGTAGCTGTATAGCATGCACGGAGAACGGGCGCGCGCGGAAATCGCCGGTCATGAGGGAAACAGCGTAGCACGCGCGAGAAGGGTCTGCCACGGATGCGAACGCACCTGCATCGACATCGTCGATCGAAAGATGCCACACGCTCACGCCTTGTATGCATACATTCCGACCGCTCGTCTCTCTCTCTCTCTCTCTCTCTCTCTCTCTCTCTCTCAGCCTCTCTCGGCCCTCGTGCAGCACCTGTGCAGGCCACTTTTGAAAGCAAACCTCTTGCCCCGCGCACAGCACTGTATATAGAGACGACCTGCAGCCGTTCCCTGCTGAAAGTTGGATTGCTAACCCTAAACAGACCAGCAGTAGCAGCAGCTTTGCGGGAGTATGCCTGGTTTTACTCGGGGGCTGTATACAGTTCAGTTAGCTTGCTTGCTCGGCTGACGGTGTACTGTCGCGGGCAGTGGATTATAGCTTGCCCTAAACGGCGCATTCGCGAGGCCGGAGGGATTTCTGCAACGAGGCAGCAGCCCAGGAAGAGTCTGTTTGACCAAAGGATGTTGTGGAGGAAAGTAGCAGTCAAGTGAGGCAGGAAGGTAGAGAGGCTTTGAAGGGACTGCTCAGTTTGGTTGTCCTCAGACCGAAGCAGCGGGAAGCAAGCGGTGAGAAACCAAGAAACAAGAGAGGAATCGTCTCACAGTGCTTCAGGGGTTCCCAGTCTGAAAGGAAGCTCAGGTGCATCTGAGTGCAGTGGACGAGGCAAATATTTGACGCTTGAAACATGATGCACCGTGCACTTCGGGAGTTCTTTTTCTCTTGTATTTTGAAGCGAACAAGGCGCGTCTATCCCGTACTCGCACCCGAGAACGAAAATCCTTTCTGGAACTCCGTTAACACACAGCAATTCATGGTTTCCTTTATTCGTTAAGCTTTCGACGGGCCGTCTTCTTAGCGACTTCGAAAAGGCTGGTTGCCAATTCGTTTGAAACCTTCGGACGTGACGTAGCTTTGTATTGTCTCGTGAAACCGCAACGACGCCTATATACTACACACCGAAACTTTCAAGCAGTTGTATGTTAGCTGAAAGTACTAAAATTTATCTAATATGTTCTCAAACACCAGCTGTTCCTGTTGCTATCGGTTGTCTAGTAGGATACATTTCTCAGGCAGCTTTCGCAAGAGGTGTAACGAAAACCTTTGACGACTAAGAGAACATGCTGTTTAGTACAGACGTCTTTCCCTAATAGCCTCACTTGTCATTTCATTTGTATACAGTTCAGTTAGCTTGCTTGCTCGGCTGACGGTGTACTGTCGCGGGCAGTGGATTATAGCTTGCCCTAAACGGCGCATTCGCGAGGCCGGAGGGATTTCTGCAACGAGGCAGCAGCCCAGGAAGAGTCTGTTTGACCAAAGGCCTACCACGACGAGAAGAAACTTTGCTGTGTCGCCTCTGGCTTGGTGTAGCGTTCACCAATCACTACTCATTCTTAATCGGTATGGCTGATAGTCCTGCATGTTCCATCTGCGGGCAAGACGAGACCATAACCCACATTCTTTGTGACTGCCCTGCCTACACCACCGAAAGGCAGTCTCTCAGCCGTGCGCTGGAGCGCCTAGATACACGCCCTTTCACGGAAGTGAAGATTCTCGGCCCCTGGCAGCGGCGTTCGTCGGCGGAGAAGGCCTGCAAGGCACTGCTCCGCTTCTTGAGAACTTCTGGCCTGCACGATAGGCTGTGACTTTAACGAACAGTGACGTTTGATAGTGACTTCAATTTTCTATTACTCTCCTTTCTCTTTCTTTTATTTTTATCCCCTCACCCCCTTCCCCCCGTGTAGGGTAGCAAACCGATTATTATTTCGGTTAACCTCCCTGCCTTTCCTCTTCTATATCCTCCTCCTCATTTGTGGCAGGTGGAAGATGAACTGAATGGCAGAGAAGGCCATTCTTTGAGTAGCGCAAGACTTGGTAGAAAAAAATTAATTAAGCAGAGTAATTAATTGGAGCAAAAAATTGGCCCCTTACCCTTGTACGGTTATTCGTTCATACATGCGAACAATCGGTGAAAACGAGCAGAACTTAAACACATAATGCAGATAATAATAATTATAGGCCATAACCGAGGTTTCCCATCGTTCGGCATACGTTAATATCCTTTTCTTCATTGTTTATGTAGTGATCAGAGTCGTGGGTACCAGAGATAAAAGACGAAAAAAACAAAATAAATAAACACCTGTACTTAAATCTGTGGATAGGTAAGTAAATTATTATAGATGTTTACATGATAGATTTGGCGTGGTTCACTTCACAGTAAACGAAATGCGGTAGGTTATTTTTCCGAAAACTTATTGCGGGCCAACACGCTGATCGTCAAACTATTCTTTTCTCATTAGAATAACGGGTTTGAATGATACGGCACCTGTCACAGGGCTCCACCGTAACGAGTGGCCTAAAAGACGAGTTCGATTTGCTCCCTTCAGTTTTCTGTACGTGTACCAAGTGAAAAGGACAATTGTATTATCGATTCTGTAAAATAAAACGCTGCACTTGTTACAGGGCAGCAATAATATGCCAATTTATTGGTAACCCAAGAACCCAAAAAGCCTGCACTGCAATTCAACGACCACATTCTTTTTCATGTTTTTTGCCTTTATTTTACAACTTTATATTCTCTTTGCGGCCAATTTTGATCCCTCGTTACTCGTACCCAAAGCGTAGCACAACATGTGGGCGCAACACGCCGGAAAGCATATCTGCGTATTCTGTATTTCTTAGTTTTCGTCTTCACCTTTCACACTCACATTCTCCGGTATCATGGGAAATCTCAAGAAACGATATATATGGGCTTAACAAAGGATTAATTCGGAGTCACTATTGCATTCCTATGCCCCTTTCCTGATATTTTTCGTCGATTACTGTTTCGCACTCTCATCGACGTGGATATCTGTGCTCTGCTGGTTCCAGATTGCAACAGCCGATTCCCCCCATCTCGGATGGAACTCATTTTGAAGACCTTCCAGTCTGCTTCAGTTATGCTCATAAAACGAGCGCGCCCTAACATTTGATCCCCTATTTTGACATCACGGAGTCAACGTTCCGCTATGTAATGTGGGATTATCTCGCATATTTATCCTTCGCGCTTGTTAGTTAAATTTATCTTCCGGGGAAACAAAAAGAAAGAAGCACTTAATGCCCATGAAACCGACTTTTACTTTCAAGTACTCGCATCCTGAGTACATTGTTTTTTACCTGTTTCTGACTTTGGACAACAACTACATGAGCGTGAGCTTTTAACCGAAGGAGAACAATGCGAAGAACAGGACAGCACAGGCAATCTGAATCTACAACCTTGTAATTTGCACGCCTTATCAGGGCAAAGGTACGTGAACATATGCACCGTCTACCCCATGAGAAAAAAAAAAGCAATTAATGACCAATCACCCTATCAACGTATGAGTGTTCAAAAATGACCACCTGATATAGAACTCACCTTATAAGTGACAACTCGCACTGTATGAAACTGCATGTAAAACAAATTAATTGTGTATTTGCAGGGCACCTTCCAGCGCGCACTGCTGCTTCATTCTTCATTATCGTTCCAAATGCAATGGAAGTGGTGCTTTGTGGAAAGATTCGAGGACCACGCACATACTGAGTGCGTTTTTCAGGCACTTATTCTCTGTTACGATTTACAAGCAACAGCGGGAGTGACCTATCAATGGTAGTTATCCAGTTTCTGTTTGCGAGCTTTTTATAGCCAGCTGCACCAAAGATTTCAATTATTCTGGTGTCGATGAAGCTTCCGTAATTTCGGCTGTTACGAAGCTCATTTTTGTGCCAGCGCAGATATTTAGTGAAACAAAAAAATTGCTTTAGTAAGAATAGGTGAAAGGTGACATAAGCGAAAGTCAGTCGCACTGCATACTATGACGCTGACTGATTAGAGACGTTCAGGTGAGAGCGAATACCTCCGGAAGAGGAGGCTGCATGTAACAAACTAGTGGCAAGGGAAACACCCTAGATAATGAGGAACGCAAACCAGCTCAATATTAAACTATCCCGCGTATATATGTGTCCTCGAACGAGCCTCCTATAAACCAACTTCGTGTGCTTTGCAGTCACAGGCTGCACCACCTCTCACCAAACAATTTCGGTTCGAGAGCCTCTTCTCGCTCGTGGTTATATGACGCCTTATCCTCTGCCATTCTCCTCCAGTTCGCACGTCCATTCACGGCGTTGTCATCTATCACGGCACCCTTACAAATCGTCACCGGAAAAGAATGCGCACATTCGGGCTCTGACAGAGGAGCGCGCTGTACTTTCTCGTGCGCCCTGCACTTATACACGCTGGGGCCGCTCCATCTCCATCAGGGCTGACAAGTGCCCCCACAACACCCGCCGCCATATTTCTCCTTTTTCTTCTTCTTTTCCTCCCTCGCGGCCTCCCTTCCTCTTCCACTGAATTGCTGATGATAGCTGCCTCAATACGCCGCTTTGCACCTTACAAAATGCCCTCCGTGTGTGGTGCACGCCTGCATGCTCTCACCGCCATACAGTGCCGTGTGATGGTTCTGCTCGCCCAAGAACCTGCGGCTAGGTAACCCTGGGCCAGATACAGAACGTTGATTATTTTTTAAAATAAAAATTACACTGATGCGCTTCTGAAACCACCTCAAGAACGTGCGTCCGCAGTTGATGAGGGTGACATGAGTCTGAAATTTTCTTCTTGGAACGTCTAGGAATGATATATGACATTTGTGGGTACTGGTCCCTGTGGTGCGCGCGGAATCGGTATTATTTGCATGATGCGTGGTAACCGCGTGCACAGCGTTCTGGTTTCAATAATCTTCTAGTCGCTGGCTCGTCTGTCCAAGCCGCGGCGGCTGGAATTTCTTTGGAGGAGAAATTCTAGAGGCCCGTGTACTGTGCGATGTCAGTGCACGTTAAAGAACACCAGGTTCTTGAAATTATCCGGAGTCCTCCTCCACTAATGCGCCCCTCATAGCCTGAGTCGCTTTGGGACGTTAAATCCCATAAAACAAAACAAAAAAACAAAAGCTGGCTCGTTTTAAACGCACGCATTTAAGAATAAAAATCGCATAACAATCCCTTGCGTTTTTCATTAGTATTTCTCTATTTTGTCGCTGCCATTCTGAATGTCATTCTCAGCGTTTTTAGTTCACTTTCCTTAATACTCAAAACAGAATTCTATGTCTGACATCTACCAGAATGTTGTTATCGCCAATAGCAGCATTATTTTGTATGCACGCAGACACACCTCATACACGTACGAAGCATACTAAGTATATCACGGAGAAAAACGTTAGGCATAGATTTTGAACGACGGTGCATATGTACAAAGTCCCTTGCCAACAAGCGCAAGACATCAGCGCCGTTGGCGAGTTGTGGCGCTTCTCAGTGCAAAGCATGCGATCGCTTGTCGGGTGCATAACTCTCAGAATTCCGCGCGAGAGAGAAAGAATGAACGCGTCCATTCATATGGTAAAAGGGACAGTAATGGGACTCTCTTTGACGTCATCAACCTGGCATGTACAGCCGTCACCTCGCTCCCTAACTCCCCAAGTTCTCCTTCCATGTTACCTTTCCTTATCAATCAACTCAATGGTCGTCAGGCAACCGAGGACAAGGTGCTGAACGCTGATGCTACAGCGCATGACAGGTGTGCAATATGTCGTGGTAGAATCGACGCCGTCCACGTGACAACGGACGCACGTGATGACAGATGGAACATACGGAGACATGTATGCTACTCCGCAAGCTCAGTGCTCATGCGGAGAAGCTGGGCTAACAATTAAAGAAAACGGTCACACCAAACGTGTCGTATACTATCGGCTCACATGCAAATAGCAACATAAAAAGCTTTGCAGTCTCCTTTCGTGTTGCCCTTTAACATTGGCTTTAAATAAGCGCTTTAAATGAGATATAAAAACCAGAACAAATGACGCTCATGCCACCAGGTGTGCCTCAGTAAATATCGACCGCTTTGGATACAGAAACGCAGCCGTCTTAAATTAACGCAGTGCTTTCGACGCGAACATTTTCCTATTAAACCCACAGGCATTGCCGGACTGTTGAGGTTATTCGGCACTAAATATTTGCTTGTAAAACTTCTTGGCGGGAAATCATTGCACTTTAGGCGCTGCATCGGTATAGAAATGTGGTTCTTTTGCAGCGGCCTATATGGTGTTTAAAATGTCGACTGAAAGCAAGTTTCGTACGAACACCAGCCTGTTCAATGTAGGCATGTATATAAACCAGCCCGTGATTAATTGCGTCAGAACCCAACTTCTCCGAATCGTATTTGAGGCAGCCATTGAATTCGACATGCAGACATCCTGATTTGAAAGGCGATTGTATTTGCAGACAATTCACAACTTTCCGCGTCTGACTCTCTCCGTAGTTGATGTTCGCACACCACTTCCAAAGAACACACCAGTCATTAAACAACAAAACGTAAAAATACAATAAAAACTGCGACATTGAAAAAAAAAATAGTAATAACGAGCGATAGATATAGAAGGGCGAGAAAAGACGGGAGTAGCGTATAACATATTGTCGGCCTCGAAACTAACGCGCTACTGCAGTCGAGGACACACGACGAGTACACACGGGACAATGCATCCTTGAAACCCTTGGGTCACTTTTAACCTTGAGCAGCAGTAATGGTGTTAACGCCCGAAGGAGCATCATTTTCCGTTGCATTGCGAACGACGCCGTTTTCCTACCGGATGTCCAAAACCTGCATGCTATTACGCGGTCAACAGCAAAACGTTGTTACCTGAAACCATTATATGTATATATTACTCCACGGCCGAACGCTCCGTGGGCGTGTGGCTGCAATACAATGCACGCAAGCCAGCAAGCATGCAGCGAAAAGCGAAGTCCACGCGTCAACGCGCACTGCTGGGAGTTTGTTTGTGTGTATGTGTGCTCAAACATGAACATATGTGCACTCAAAGGCCGCTCACACAGACGCTCTCCTCAATGTCCGAAATGGCAGGTTCCGTTCGAAGCCGGCGCGCTGCGAGGCGCTTCAAGGCGGGTGACTTCGGCGAATTCGCGCGGTCGCTCATTATCCGAGGCGACGGTGCGAAACATTAGTTCGTGTAGACGTGCGCTGGGTCCGCGTCGGTTGAGTGTGTGTGTGCGTGCGTTACACGTGTATTTGAGCGCGTGTGCGGTCTCCCCCCGCCCGTGTGTAGCTGGAAGCGAAAAACCCACACTTTTTCTGACGGTTTGTCCTCCGCCGACGCGTCATGGCCAGGTGGCTTTCGGCTGCCCAGCATTCGCTCGCGGTGTCGATCGCTCCTGTCGACTGGAGAACACTCGGGAGAGCCACGTCTGTCTGCCCAAGTGTGCCTTGGGAAATGTTCATCTCACTTTTAACCCCTGAATTAGTGTTCTTTTTAAACAAATGAATTAAATATGAGAAGAAACGTGAGCGTCATTCACTTTGGTTCACTTGAGTGTAGCAGTAAGCAGATTACGTATCACTGATGACGTGCATACAGTTGCTTTCAGTTCTTATGACGAGCGCAGCACGTCCGATTCTGGCTGCTTTGTAGACGCATTGAGGGTTATAGATTGCACCACCACTGACGGTTTTAAAAGGAGGTGGAAACATATCTGCATTAGAATGTGACTGAAAGGAAACTGCGCCGGAAACTCCGTTTGCAGAAGGAGCAAGTTAAAAGGAGAAGCGTGTTCCAGTTAAGCATGTTTCGGGAATATGTACATGTTCCTACGAGCAGTAACTACAGGCTTCACTTCCAAGCTCTTACAGTGGAAAAATGAACAGTAAACACTATTGCAGGCATATATAGCTTCGCTACGTGTGCTGGATAAAACTGTATCATTGGCAAGTTAAGTTGCGCTTTTGGCAAGTACATGGCTACACATTGCGACGTCAGCGCGGGACGTTGGCGACCCAGCATGTCTTTACAAGCACCGTGGCTGTGGATGCCGACGGCTTCTCAAGGACACTGAGCTGTTTTTCTGATCGTTTTGTAGCAGCGACGTTTCAGGAGATAAACGTTCTTCGCAACTCTTCTGCTTTGAAGCCGTGACAAAACAAGATGAACAGTGGTTTCCGAAAGTAATAAGTGTGCGCAAGCCTATTGGCGTGTGGCGCAAAAAACACGTCCTCACTTACGTGAGCAAGGGTGTTTGCTCTCTGACGAAATATTGCCCGCACGCGGGCAGTTATGGGCTGCTCGAAGGACGAGCTGAAGAAAACTTGGAGCGCGTTCAAGTGAAAAGGCGGCTGACCCGAGTTCATTGAATCTGGTGTGAGCCCGTATTATTGGCGCGCTGCCATCGATCGAGCTGGTCGATAAAGAGCGCGCCTGGGGACGACGACGCCATGGGGGCACTGATTTACAATGCAAAGCTGAGGAGTAGCTTTTTTTCCCCGTCCGGCCGGCAGAATATTCCGCGGGAGGAGAATGCGAAGAAGGATGAACGGACGGCGGCAGCGCGCGCGATACCGATCAGCGGGGCATAATAATTAGGCGGCCGGGATTATGCAGAGTCGTGACCTGAGAAGGGAGGACAGAAGAAGAGAAACCGCGGCAACCCGTTAGCGAGGGGAAGAGTACGCCCTTGTCGAGTGAGTGGCTGCTGGCTCGCGCGCGCCGCCGACGAGTGGCACGGTCACTCACCACCATCTAGAGCCTCGGCCCCGGCCCGGTTTGCGTTTGGCCACGTTGTCGGAGCCCACTGCCTCTGATCCGGGAGGCAGGCAGCAGAAGCACAAGAGGACGAAGACGATCACGATCACTGCGCTGGACCACGACGGCGAAGACGATGAGGGCGACGGCCACAAGCGTTGCTGGCGCAGCGGCGCGCTGGAAGACCGTCGCGGCGCCATGCCGGAGCCGCTCAGCGTCGTACCCTGGCCCGAACCACACCTCGACGCGCGGCTGTCGTCCGGGGCGAGCGCATGTCGGCCGTACCTGTCCTGGACCCTTCTGGATCCGGGCCGTCTCCACGTTTCGCGCGGGTGCCCCCTTTTTTTTTCTTTTCTTCTCCCTCGCACCCCTCCCTCTCCCCTCCTCCCGGCGTGTCGTCTTTCTCTTGTTCTTCTTCCTCTTCCCGCAGCCACCCCCCACCTGGCTTTACTTTTGCTGATTTTCTATTGCGGCTCCGATCGCGCGCCGCCGCCGCCGCCGCTGCCTGCCGACGGCGACGACGACGAGACGGCGAACTCGAAAAGATTCATCGATTCCCCCTCCCTCCCGGCCCCCCACCTCCGGGGCTTCGGCCAATGGGAGGCGAGGCGCGCCGCCGTAGCCTGCTTATGGGTGGCCCGACGAGGACCCCCCAGGATACCGGCCCTTCACTGTTCCCTCCAATGAGAGCTGAGGTGGAACAGAGCGGACAACAAAAAGCCAGCGCCGTATACGCTTAACCTTTCCTCATACCGTTACCTTCCCCTTCCTCGCGCGAACATCGCCCCCCCCTTACTCTTGGCTGCTGCTGCTGCCGCTGTCCCCGGCGTGATGCCCTGCGCATGATACTATAAGCAGCAGCAGCGGGGCCTTCAATTATGGAAGCCTGGTGGTGGGGGCAGCACCACTCGTCTCGAGAGACAATCGCTTCCCTCCTCGGTCCCGACGCGGAATGCGCGACAAAAAGAGAGGAGAAGGAGGGAGGGACACCCTCGCGCGCGCCGCCGGCGCGGGAGAGGGGGAAATCGCGAAGCCGCGAAGAGCGACGTTGCCGCCGCTTGCGCGCGCGCGCGCGGGCGTCGGCGTCGGTACTTCCGACGACGGCACCGCCGGGAGAACCCACTCACTTGATTCACTTATTCATCGCGGACCCCGCGTTTCCGGTCATCCGGCTGCCGCCGTCTGAGTGCTCGCGCTTGCGCTCGGCGCATAAATCTGGTGCCGAGAAGAATGGGAAGGGAAAGAAAAGGAGGAGGGACCAACAGTCATGCGCTTCACCAGCGCCACACACTCGTATACTACTGCCTCGTCGGCGGCGGCGGCAGGCTTGCATCACCGCCGGCGTTGGTCAACACACATGGCGCCGTTCGAGTCAGAAGGGAGAAATGTTGATTGTAAAAGGTTCGCGGAAAGCTTTTTACGTAGCGTATGCACACACCCGCGCACACACGTCGAGTGCAACCGTGAGGTGGCCGAAAGCGGCCGTGTTGCAGAAAGGCCCGTTGTAATTCTCCTCCAGCTACAGCAGCAGTAGTTCAACAACCGCTGCTTTAATTGGGGGTTTTTCCCTCACTGGTTCCCGACTATTGTGCGACTTCCGGCGCCGCAGTTCATGACGGGCGAGAGTTCACTGCCACTTTTCGGCAGAATATTGCCCCGTGGATAGAAAACAATTCGATCGACAGAAACTTTATTTTCTTCCTTTACGAAAATTCTGATCATACTAAATTCACCGACATGGATGGTATTCGTACTCCCATTGGCTGCCAATAGTCAACTGAAAACTAACATACTGGGCAAGAAAAATCCGTCTGCGGGATTTCAGTACTGATGCTGAAGAATGAAACACTATTAATGGGCTTCTTTCACATCCATGGGTCTGAGCAGATTGGCTTTTTTGGATCCATGCGCCATGGAAGTACGGTCAGCACCATACCCAAAAATTCTTGACACATTTCTGAACTGGAAAGAGTTTATGAACGCAATTGTTTTATATGTTGTCAGATTTCTCTATAACAATAATTATATGCGTAGATCTCTCTTCGATAGGCTTGCATTTTTTTGCTACTAACGTGCAATCTTGACTGCTCCATGCGAACGCTGGAAATAGTTTAAAAGAAAGATTTTGCTGCGCATCGAAAGAATGGGCTATTACTTTCAGTATTTCCATATCAGTACCTTATAATTTTCTAATATTCAAGATTTTTGTTTAAGAATGTTGAACATGACGCAACCGAATTAATGCGGTCACACTCAGCAACAAAATGTTCGCTGAGCAGCCATTTTAATACACCAAAATCTATAGAAGATGCAATGGCGAATAATCAGAACGTTGTTCAGAGTATACTGTTTCGGTATTTAGCGTCCTACAAATGAAAAATTAATTGCAGCTATGTGTTCAGGGACAAAAAGTCCTGTTCACCAACTATGCTTCCCTGCAATGTGTCAGCCGGCTTCGAAAAGAGATCAGTGTTCAAATTACGAATGAAAATACCCGTTAAGGAATTATTTGCGCCGGCCGGTGCAGCAACGAAAAATGTATAACTGTTACACTTCATGCGAAAAAACTATTCACAACCTCGCCGTCTGAATGTACCCTAACTCTGAACATGCAACACAGCAGCGCTCCAATTTTCTCGCTTAACGATATGCATCGAAAAATCTGTGTACGCTTCCGTTACTTCTCGCTATGGGGCGCATTCAGCTCATGATAGTGTCAGTTATGCGCCGTGATGCCCGCATAACTAACAAACAAAACTAACTAGCTAGCTAACTAATTAACTAACTTGTATGTCAGTACAGCCATTGAATCACTCTTTTCATAACCCGTTATCAGCCCAATATTCACTTAAAGCTCATCTAAAGGGTCATTAACATATTTCAAATGAATACAAAATCAATGAATTTCATGAGAAGCATGACCAGGAACGCAATGTTCCTCTGTTTAAGGTACATGTTTTGGGTTTTTCATTTAGTGAACAAGGCTTGCATGAAGAAGCCGATATGTCTTTTTTGCCATTTTAAAAAATACCTTGGGTGGGCGTTCCTCTGTTTTTTTTTTTTTTTTTTTGAGAGAGAGAGAGAGTGTGTTCAAGTGAACGAACAACGCATCTGTCCATTTCACGTTGCTCGCTGTTCTTTGAGATGCATCAATTGCACTTCCATTGATTAGAAGCGCCTTCCTAAATCTGAAGCAGTGATAGCTGTTGCCGAGAGAAAAAAATGCCACATACTTCATGTTTGAAATAAGGTTCTTTTTCTTATTCCCTTTATGCAAGTGCGATGGCGTGTTCTTTTTGTGATGGGTAATTCTCCGCTTGAATGTATTACGTCGCTATAGAATTTGCAAAAGAGACGTGCTATTTCACCTCGCTGAGACATTGATTATTCAAATCAAATCAAATCAAATCTTTATTTTCCTTGGAATAAGGATGGTGCAGTCGCAAAAAGCAGCTCGAAGTGGCAGCTTGACGAGGCGACTGCCCCTCGCCCCGTTTCTGTTTCTGTTAACTCGTTTCTGTTAACTCGCTATAAATGTAGTTAGATCACGAATGCAGCTAACTTCTTTCTTAATTAAATCTAACTCAGTTATTGCGATTTTTCTCGCGAGATTCGATTGATTACAACAGCAAGGTGTTTAGCGACTTCACACGCTTCAGACTGCCTGAGAAATTCCGGAGGAGGCATACAACGGCGACCTTCGTTATCGTATGACAAATACATGCTAGCTTCGTATTACGCTTTTGCAGCGTGAAGTTGATGTAAACAAAATCATACCCATTTCCATATTTACTAACAGTAGTTTTGTACGCTTGCAGAAATGTTTCGGCCCACTACGGCTGAAACTTTGACACTATATATTTTATGTGACACTTTCGATCCACCGCTTTAGACTACACACCAACCCAGAATGTGCGTCATTTGAGCTTCTCCCAATGCCACGTGGTAAAATTGATTTCTCCTCCCATTTCAGATTTCATCACGAAGCACAGATATAAGCATTGCAGACAGATCCGTGCCGTTACCTTGTTCACAACGCTAGAAAAGGCGCGCTGAATATTCTCCACGGAAAGAAGCCGCGGGGTGTTCAGACACATTTAACATAGAACAATATCTTCCTTCTGAAACGCATGGTTTCTTTCTTTTATGCTCGTTCTTTGCGCGACTCTGCAGAAGAAGACCACATGGTTCAAACTCTTTAACACTTAGGTGCAATAGCAGTTGCTGAATGCAAAACCTTTGGCAAAAATATATTGAACCATGACGCAGTGTGCTACAGCGTTCTGGTCTGTTATATATGTGTGGTCCATGTCGGTCGGAACAAAATATTTCATGCAACGCAAGCAACGTCATTCATCACATTTTGGGCATCACGGAAAGCGCTGTTAGTACAGTGGTCGCATCATTCATTCATTACACCTTTGAAAAGAGCTCCAGTGATTTTCCCCGCTGTAACCGAAAACCCCCTCAATACGACCCAAAATTTTTTTTTTCAGAATCTCTCTCTATACAGAAGCTTAAAAACTCCGTCAATTTGGGAAAATTGAGACAATTTAAGTCCTTAAAGTCTCTTAAACTCCGTGAAAATTTCCTTTTTTTTCCAAATTTACCTCTGAAATCTCCTAAAAAAGGAAAAAATCTTGGATGAGACATCACTGAATAGCTTTCTCCATACTAGGACAAATCCGGCAGTCGTGTTCACTCATTTCGAGTATCGATCCAGAGTGTTCATGTATATGAATGAATGTAATTACGTAATAATGTCCAAACCATCTTATCACAATCACCGCCAAATCAACTGTTTAATTTTGAAAGATATGTGTGCGATACATTGTTAAAGACGCAAAAAAGGGTTTCAGACTTAGCAGTCTGATTGGGTACTGGCGCTGCATATATAGGGCCATCGTTTCTTTTTTTGGTGGGGTGGGGAGTGGGGAGGGGTTTACTTAATTCGCAATGTAAAGGTTGGGTACTATGTTTAGTGTAAAAATTAGGGTACAAATCAGGTTATTCGACAAAATATGTTATAATTCGGGTTTTCTCGGGTAAATTTTTCAGCAAAAATAACTCATTGTGATATATTTTTTTAATGACGCAAGGGCAGCTTTTGCTAAAATAGCGCTATGGCACAAGGCGCCCTGATCTACATACGATGGGGTCCAAGAGTCATTTTCCAAGAATTTCACCCCTCTGAAGAGGAGCGCCAGATCAGGGGTAAGCTTGTACCCGTTGTATCACCGGTGGGTGCCCGGCGGCACTGGGGATCGAATCTCGCACCTACCGAATGCGAGGCGGATGCTCAGACCACCAGGCCATCGCTGCGGTGCAAACGTTCTTCACTGTCAACTCTCGTTTTTATGGAATGAAAAATTCTGTGAATATAGGTAACAATATTCTTAATGTAACAGTGACAGTTCCCTTCAAGAAACCAGGTCTTTCTCTTTTTCTTCTCCTTTACTATAGTCATTATTAATGCACCCATGTGTAGCATCTCGGCGTCTGTTCTACAACTCCCTGTATTCGTTTGTGTACCGCGAAGACACTTATTAAACATCCAATCAGCCATCAAAAATGCACAGTAGCCTTGGAGAACCTTCCTATCTTTATTCTCTTCTCATCCATCTCAGATCCTTGAAGAACGACGCAGTTAGTGTTGGTAGTGCTCTTACAGTGATGCAAGTAAGAAGGCCGGACAATGCCTGTGTTCCGGCGTCTCCCATCTACTTCTAGAAGCTATCTCCAGGTTAAGCAAAGCTATCGATAACAACAGAGTTCTAAAATGCGCTTTAAATCACAATTAACTGATAACACTGCTATTCATAAAAGAATTTCTACTTAACATTAACTTCTCCAAGATGTTTTGAAATTGCTCATCAGGCGCGCATCTAATTCCTTGTTCACATATTCGTTCAGAGACTATTATCTAAATACAGATCTGGAATAAAAGTATACCCCGACCTTACAATCAATGAGGGTATGTTATGGTCTAAGCACATTAATCTGCGATTTAACAAAACCATCGAAATGCTCGAACACGTGCGCCGCACTTTGCGTGTTGTTCCACTAGATACCAAGTTGCTTGCATAAACAACAGTGATTCACACAATCCTAGAACACGGCTGCGAACAGGGCTAATCTCCACAAGCTTTAGGGTATATAAACGAATTCAATCGGTTTTAACAAAAGGCTGTGTGCTGTATATTTCAGCTATATTGCAGACACTTTTGCAATAATTTTCGCTCACTCAACCTTCCTCACGTCGTCGCATTGACTGTTTGAAGTTCTTGAACACGTTAAATATAATTCTCCGTAATTTAAGTCATTTAGCAATTAATCAAATTTTTCAAAGCCATCATCATTCTCCTATGTACTTCTTAAAATAGTTTTTTTTTCCGCCCACTATAGCAATTTGGGACTCCGTTCCTGACCACTCTTGCGCTTTGCCTTTTCAATGCGTGTTTTCTTTCATACGCAGGTGATTGTTACGATTGTATTCGTACATTGTTTTTGTTTTGTCCCCTCCTGCGATAGCCTCATGCGACGTTGCAGTGTGAAAATAAATAAAATAAGTACGTGACAACTGCCATTTTTGGCATGGTGCTTAGAGCTTTGTGCTGTGGCGAATTATAATAGCTTAAATGAGGGGTATTTTAGGGAAGAAATTGGGATTGACCGAGTTCTTCAGAAGTGTCTCCGGGGTGCAAGATTCAAGTGAAACCGAGTTTTATCTGAATATGAACTTACGAAGTACCTTTGTATATGGCACCACGACAAGGCGCCCTTACAAAAGTGGTCTATAGACAGTCTATAAACGTCTTATAGACTCTATTGCCTTCCTATAGATATTTGTTTGTCTATTCATAGTCCACAGACAGTCTATAAACGTCTTATAGACTCAATTGATTTCCTATAGATATTTATTTGCCTATTCATAATTATAGACTGTCTATAGAAAAAAGACACCTAAAAGTGTATGGCCATAAATCTATAGATTTTCCACAGAATGTCTATACACTGTATATAACATTTGTATCGCCTATAGACTGTTCTCTAGGATTTGTCTATAGCGAGTATATAGACTTTATAGACAGATGTCTATAGACAGTCTATAGATTGTCTAAAAAATTTTGTAACAGAGGGCGTCTCAGCTTGCCTGCCATACTCTTTGAATGAATTTGACAGAATCTTATTCATCTCCTTATCAGATGCGAGTTTACGGTATAATGACTAGGTTTATTATCACTGTTTCACTTAATTTTCTTTCCCCAAAGCTGAGTTCCTCATGTAGAGGTGAATTAGGTCTGCTATCGCTGAATTCTCTACAGCAAAAGATCAGAGCTGAAAACAAGATGATAAAGCTGAGGTATCGTATCGGCCATCGAATTGTAAGTAATCGCCTTAAATAACAGAACATAAATCTCCAGAAATTAGTCTGGAGTTATGGATGCATAGATTTCAGTTCGAAAGGTTCGCATTTAAGGATGCACAAAAGTGTTGCTTGGTTTTCAATTAGTTTCATGCCGTAACTGGTTGGTTTGGTTGGTTTATGGAGTTTAACGTCCCAAAGCGACTCAGGCTATGAGAGACGCCGTAGTGAAGCGCTCCGGAAATTTCGCCCACCTGGGGTTCTTTAACGTGCACCGACATCGCACAGTACACGGCCTCTAGAATTTCGCCTCCATAGAAATTCGGCCGCCACGGCCGGTATCGAACCCGCGTCTTTCGGGTCAGCAGCCGAGCACCATAACCACTGAGCCACTGAGGCGGCCTCATGAACTACCAAATAACAAACATAACAGGCGCTCAGTGTTACAGTTTTCCGTGGGTTTCAACTTGTTTCATACAATAACAACGAAATAAAGTACGTACTAGAATTTCAGAGGGAAATTTTCAATTCGCTTTAGACTTATTGTATGAAATAACGATAAAAAAGCACGCTTGTTAGGGTATCAGTGCAAAGGCCTTGCTTTCTTTTCGACAGGTTACATGAAACAACCACCAAATAGCATGAATATTAAGATTTCTGGATAAGTTTTGTTTGATACTCGACAGTTGCAACGGAATAACCACAAAATATCTCGCAAATTAGAGTTTCAGTGGAAAAGTTTTGTTGGTTTTCGACAGGTTCCGTGAAATAACAAAATGGCATGCATGTGAGCGTTTTAGTTGAAAGCTTTTTGTTAGGTTTTAAACTTTGTCCTGCAATAACCACAAATCAACGCTCATGTTAGGAAGGTCCACAAAGAAATGTTGAACATTTTCTTTACTGACTTGATTCATATAGTGACCACAAAGTATAATATCGGACAAAATTATAAGGGAAGAGCAGTTTTCATCCCACCCATCAGCGAAGCTGCGAGACCAAACTTCAGATGCTTGTAATTTGTACTCGTTATTTGGCATCAATATTGCTACGGACGCTGGGAGGACGACGAAGTGGTTTTGTTAAGAAGACGACGCTGAGGTGCAAGCTTGTGTGCTGTGAGACTACTCCAAGCCGTCGGTCCCTTGCGTAGCAGATTACGTCTGCTGTTTCTATTACTGCTTCTAGCCGCCACGTATCATTTGGTGGAGGTTGCTAAATTCGATCCCCGACCTCAAGCTGGCTCTCCGCCGTGGCCGCCGTCTCGCCACCATGTCTAACGAGTCCGAGCCATCTCCCTCTCCGTCAACACCGCCAGCGGTCGTCGTCGCCCACCACCGCGAACCGGGCACGTTCTGCGGTACCGACGACGTTGATGTGGACGACTGGCTGGCCCTTTACGAACGCGTCAGCACGCACAACAGGTGGGATCCAACGCTGATGCTCGCTAATGTCATATTTTATCTGACCGGCACCGCGAGAGTGTGGTTCGAAACCCACGAAGAGGACTTGACCTCATGGGACATCTGTAAACAGAAGCTCCGCGACCTCTTCGGAAAACCCATCGGCCGCCAACTCGCCGCCAAGAAGGCCCTCGCGTCACGCGCCCAAACTTCCTCCGAGCCATACATAGCGTACATACAAGACGTCCTCGTCTTGTGCCGTAAAGTGGATAAAGACATGTCCGAGGCAGATCGAGTTGGCCACATACTGAAAGGCATTGCCGACGATGCCTTTAACCTGCTTCTATGCAAAGACTGTTCCACGGTCGCCTCTGTTCTTGAGGTGTGCCGGTGTTTCGAGCAAGCCAAACACCGGCGCATTTCTCACCGTTTTGACCGGCTGCCGAACACTGCTGCTAGCTCCTCGTGTGAAGATCTGCCAACATTGCGGCAGCCTTCCGACCCTGCTAACTTAACCCGTATCGTGCGCCGCGAACTGGAGGCGATGACGCCCGCTGTTTCTTCCTTGCCACTGCCGGACAACACCTTGGCCCTCATCCAAGCCGTCGTTCGACAGGAGGTTGCGAACATGGCCGTCCCTTCTCGCGTCGTGGACAACGCTCATGCCAGCCCGGACCCTCCAGTGATCGCAGCTGCCACTTACAGTCGCAGCTTCTCGCCTCGGTACCGATATCGCAATCCAGCCGAATGGCGTACCTCTGATGACAGGCCGATCTGTTTTACCTGCTCTCGCGTCGGACACATCTCCCGTCACTGCCGCAGCCGTTGGTCCCCGCCACCTCGCCCCTACTCCTTCGTCGATCGCCGCAACGACTACGGCCCGCGCCGCTTCACCCCACGTCCCGATCCGCTCCGTGACGAGCCCGCTCCGCAAGCTCGTGGGTCCAGCCGCTCACCTTCCCCATTAGGCCGCCGCTCCCGTTCTCCTACCACACGCCGCAGCCCTTCTCCTTCGACCTCCCGCCACTTCTCGGAAAACTAGCCGATGCAGCCCCCGGAGGTGACGCTGCATCATTGACCCGGCCTGAAAATCCTCTCTTGACCCCCGCTGCCCAACGTAATCTCTTGAATGTTCTCGTGGATGGTGTCCCGGTCCTTGCCCTCATTGATACTGGCGCCCAAGTGTCTGTCCTGAGCTCGTCTTTGCGCCGCCGTCTGAAGAAAGTTTTAACGCCTGCCGCCATGTCCACGGTTCGCGTCGCCGATGGCAGCCCCGCTGCCGTGATTGGAATGTGCACTGCGAGAGTCAGCATTGCCGGACGTCATATACCCGTTCTGTTCACCGTCCTGACCAGGTGTCCTCAGGACATAATCCTTGGCCTTGACTTTTTAACCGCCCATTCAGCTCTTATTGACTGTTCCTCAGGCCTTCTCCGATTGGATCTGCCCCTGTGCAATGACGACTCCACCAGCTCACCTCGCCTTCAATCCACCGAGTTTGCTCGTCTCCCGCCACAAGCTGCTGTCTACATCCCTATGTCGCCTTCTCCTCCCGTCCCTGATGGAGACTACGTCGCCTGCCCTATCACCGCTGTGATTCTGAATCGTAACGTCCTCTTTCCCCACACCATTGTCCACATCACCAACAACTGCACCTGCCTCCCTGTCCTCAACTTCAGCCTGTCCCCTCAGGTACTTCCGACCGGCATTTCACTTGCTGATCTGTCCCCATTGACCGATTGCACAGTCTCTGTCCTGGCTCCTGACCCAACGACTGCCGTATCCAATGTCCCTACATCGCAGCCCTCCAGTGAGGATTCTATTTCCCGGATGTTAGCGGCCGATCTACCCTCTGCTGATTCTTCTGCTCTTCACAGCCTCTTGTCCTCCTACAGTGATATTTTTGATTTTGGGGACCGTCCCTTGGGTCAAACCTCTGTTGTCGCCCACCACATTGACACCGGCGAGGCCCGCCCCATTCACAGACGGCCCTATAGGGTCTCCCTCGCAGAGCGCCGTGTTATTCAGGCAGAAGTGGACAAGATGCTGGCCCGCAACATCATCGAGCCTTCGACTAGTCCTTGGGCGTCCCCTGTCGTGCTTGTTAAAAAGAAAGATCAAACTTGGCGATTCTGCGTCGATTACCGCCATCTGAATGCCGTCACAAAGAAAGACGTCTACCCTTTGCCCCGAATTGACGACGCTCTCGACTGCTTGCACGGCGCCAGTTACTTTTCCTCCATCGATCTTCGCTCAGGTTACTGGCAGATCGCTGTCGATGCACGGGATCGGGAGAAAACCGCCTTTGTCACCCCGGACGGCCTGTACCAGTTTAAAGTCATGCCTTTTGGCCTGTGCAATGCCCCTGCCACCTTCGAGCGCATGATGGACTCCCTCCTGCGCGGTTTTAAGTGGACGACATGCCTCTGCTACTTAGATGACGTGATTGTTTTTTCGTCCACATTCCAAAGCCATCTGCATCGCCTTTCAGCCATCCTTGCCGTCTTCCGCCGCGCTGGTCTTCAGCTGAACTCGAAGAAATGTACCTTCGGCCGCCGACAGCTCAAGGTCCTTGGCCACTTGGTCGATTCTGCTGGGATCCAACCCGACCCCGACAAGGTCCGCGCCGTGCGTTCATTTCCCACTCCGCGCTCCTCCGGTGATGTGCGCAGCTTTCTCGGCCTATGTTCCTATTTCCGCCGGTTCATCCAGAACTTTGCGGAAATAGCCCGACCTCTTACCACGCTCCTCAAGAAGGACATCCCGTTCTCTTGGGGACCCCCCCAAGCTGACGCCTTCAGAGCCCTTATCAATGCCCTCACTGCTCCGCCTGTGTTGGCTCACTTTGATCCTTCAGCCCCTACGGAACTTCGGACCGATGCGAGCGGCCATGGCATTGGTGCCCTACTTGCTCAGCGGCAACGCAACAAGCTTCGCGTTATTGCGTACGCCAGCCGTCTCCTTTCTGTGTCAGAGCGCAACTATTCTATCACCGAGCGGGAATGCCTCGCCCTGGTTTGGGCTATTGCAAAATTCCGCCCTTACTTGTTTGGGCACCCTTTCTCTGTTATCACGGATCACCACGCCTTATGCTGGCTTTCTTCGCTCAAAGACCCTACAGGCCGGCTGGGGCGCTGGGCTCTTCGCCTTCAAGAGTACACATTTTGTGTCGTCCACAAGTCCGGCCGCTTGCACCAGGACGCGGATTGCTTGTCCCGTTACCCTGTCGATGCGCCTACCTCCAACGAATGCGAGGCTGACGCCTGCGTCTTATCCATCTCAGCCTTCCGCAACATTGCGCAAGAACAGCGCTTGGATTCTTCTCTATGTTCCCTCATCGACCGCCTCACTGCCAACCGCTGTGATGCGTCCCTTGCTCCGTTTGTGCTCCATGAGAACGTCCTCTACCGGCGCAATATGCGGCCTGACGGCGCTGACCTCTTGCTCGTGGTCCCGCAACACCTGCGCCGCAGCGTCCTTGAGCAGCTTCATGACGTTCCCACGGCCGGTCATCTTGGAGTCTCCCGCACCTACGACAGCGTGCGCCGCCGCTTCTTTTGGCCCGGTCTATACCGTTCTGTCCGCCGTTATGTGGCCGCTTGCGAGCTGTGCCAACGACGGAAGACGCCCTCGGTTCTCCCTCCCGGACACCTTCAGCCGATTCCCATCCCCGAAGACCCGTTTTCCCGTGTCGGTCTCGACCTGCTCGGCCCTTTTCCGGTGTCTGCTATGGGAAACAAATGGATCGCGGTCGCGACGGACTACTCCACGCGCTACGCTATTACCCGAGCGATCCCAACCAGCTGCGCAACTGATGTCGCTGACTTTCTCCTGCACGACGTCATACTCCACCACGGTGCTCCCCGTCACCTACTCACCGATCGCGGCCGCTGCTTTCTTTCCAAAGTGGTCGCCGAACTGCTCCGCTTCTGCTCCGTCCGTCATCAATTCGCCACGGCCTACCATCCGCAGACGAACGGGCTCACTGAACGTCTGAACCGTACCCTCACCAACATGATTTCCATGTACGTCTCCGACCATCACCGCGACTGGGATATTAGCCTCCCATTTGTTACATTCGCCTACAATTCTACGCGTCACGATACAGCCGGTTTCTCCCCTTTTTATCTTCTCTTTGGCCGCGATCCTTTGCTGCCCTTCGACAGTGTGCTGCCCGCCACCGCCTCCACGAGTCCTTACGCTCGGGACGCCATCGCTCGCGCCGACGCTGCCCGTCTTGTCGCCCGCCAGCGGCTGTCAGCCTCCCAAGTCAATCAGAAACGACGTCATGACTGTCGCCGTCGTGAAGTCACCTACTCTCCTGGCTCTCTTGTTTTACTCTGGGTCCCTTCCCGCCGTGTGGGCCTTTGTGAAAAACTGCTTCCCCGATATACAGGCCCTTATCGGGTCGTACGTCCGGTGACCGCGGTGACGTACGAGATCACCCCGCTACATCCGCCATCCTCGGCCGCTGCTCCCCGCACCGACATCGTCCATGTGTCCCGCCTCAAACCTTACAACTCGCCGTCTAGCTGGCCTGTGTAGTGCGCACCGGGACGGTGCTTTTGCCGCGAGGGGGGTCATGCTACGGACGCTGGGAGGACGACGAAGTGGTTTTGTTAAGAAGACGACGCTGAGGTGCAAGCTTGTGTGCTGTGAGACTACTCCAAGCCGTCGGTCCCTTGCGTAGCAGATTACGTCTGCTGTTTCTATTACTGCTTCTAGCCGCCACGTATCAATATGTTATATTCGATACCCGGAGATATTGCTGGTTGGTTGCTTTGTATACATGAGTTTCCTGCTCCCAGCGGCCACATATAGCTCCCAAGTTCCTGGAGCCTCAGTGAGGTTATTTGTAAATTTAATCTAAATATGCATTCTGCCGCCTCCATATTTGACTAAATAGGCGGATAAGACATTGTTCATGCTCCTCAGCGTCTAAGTTAGTTATACTGGGTTTTATGGCGCGAGAGCAACAAAAGCTATGATGAGCCGAACACAGTTTTTAGAGCTGTCAGTGTCTAAAGACCCGTAGCATGAAGCAAAAAGAAAGGCTATTGAGGAATAACTGTAGAATCCATGCTGCAAAGTTTTGTGTCTGCGTTCACGCGAGCTACAAAGTACGAGAAATATATTTTTGATCTACTCTTGCGAACCAAAATTTTGCTCAGGTCTGAAGAGGATAATGCGTGATGAAAGTCCAGCTCCTGGTGTGAGTAGTGGTTTGGTTTGGTTTATGGGGGTTTAACGTCCCAAAGCGACTCAGACTATGAGAGACGCCGTAGTGGAGGGCTCCGGAAATTTCGACCACCTGGGGTTCTTTAACGTGCACTGACATCGCACAGTACACGGGCCTCTAGAATTTCTCCTCCAAAGAAATTCTAGCCGCCGCGGCCGGGATCGAACCCGCGTCTTTTGGGTCAGCAGCCGAGCACCATAACCACTGAGCCACCGCGGAGGCCCTGGTGTGAGTAGTGTTCGGCAAATTGACCTAATATATCCTGGGGTAATCGCTAGCTTTATATACATAGAAAAGTAAAGATATATACACCTTTTATTGTACACCTTTTTTTTTCGCGCCGTTCCGTAGCTTCGCTGGTTTTTTGAAGTACGCGCAAGCGCATGCTGCTCGCTCTGTTCATTCTGTCAACCCGTGAGCGTATGAATCTTGGGTGACCAGATAGTTTCCACCGAAGGTGGCCGGCCCACTCATAAGAAGCATGCATAAAGGCTCAAAAAAGAAAATGCGAAAAATATTCTCGAATTTCATTCCCGCAAGATCAACATTAAAAACTCACCATGCAGTTTCTTGATCATTAAAAAATTATCAGGCTGACCCAAAGCATCGACCACAGCAGGGTTGGTCAGCACAAGGAGTAATCATCGCGCGGGCACAAGAAATGCGCTTCTGATGATGCGCAGCCAAAACATGCCCAACATTTCTGAACAAAAGCATTTTTGAGCGGGAAACCGTTAATGAAAGCAATTTTTTTCATATACTGTAAGATTTCACTATAGCAATCAATATATCCGCCGATCAGCCGACGCCATTCTTTAATTTTTTTTTTGTATTAACGTTTTTATTATCGTCAAACGCATTCCCCTTAGGTTTTCTATGGCAGTATTAACTGTCCCATGCGATCGATGGAAACACTTTAAAAGAAAGATTTTGCTACATATCAGAAGTTTGGACTATTGCCTTCAATATTTCCATAAGAGGATCTTAAAATTTTCCAATTTTCAAAATTTTTGTATGAATGTTGGACACAACAGAGAAAAATCAGCGCGGACAAAGCAAGAGTGGCGAGGAATAAGTCTTCCACTTTATATATATGTTTAAAGACTCACGCCCCGCATATTCAGACATTGCAAGGGTGGTCCCCGTAAAAAGGCACGCGCGTCACGAATTGCGGGTTCTTCTTTCGCCTGAAGTAAGACTAAACTCAGTCACGTCCCGTGGCAACGCAGCGGGCCGATATGCTCATACAGGAGAAAAAATGGCTGAGGCTTAACTTGGTTAAGCCTGGAGAATGCGAAGCATCATCGTGTCGCGTAATTTGGAGGCGCACAACCACAGCGACGGCGCGAGGTGGGCCCCCGTTTCTCCACTGTCGTGACGTCATCGTGTCACGTGGTGTGACGTCATGTATCACGTGATTTGGAGGCGCACAATCACAGCGACGGGGCGAGGTGGGCCCCCGTTTCTCCACTGTCGTGACGTCATCGTGTCACGTGGTGTGACGTCATGTATCACGTGATCTGGAGGCGCATAACCACGGTGAAGGGCTGAAGTGGTAGCTAAAGTAGTATGCTTCGCATAAAAATAAAATGATGTGCCTCCGGCATTTCCCAAAAGCCTCTTAAATGCCTAACCTCCACATGACTTGCACTTATGTACGGGAAGCTATGGGATAGACTTAAAAAAAAAACTGGCAGTGGTTTAGCTCTGGTTAAACCTGGAAGATTGCGAAAGCAACGTGGAGAGAGAGTGAGAGGCGATGGAGAGCGCGCGGCAGCGGTGGCGGCCCCGGCACGCTAGCTATGCGCCGCTACTGCGCATGCGAAACTGGCGAGCGCGGCGGCGGCACCTCTGAGTCACCCGCGCAGCGACGGCGGCGGCGCGCCAGCTGTGCGCCGTGTGAGGTCACTGCTCCTCGCGCATGCGCAGTATGGCCTTGCCTCAGCTCCGCGAAATGGCTCGGCGACTCGCGTAGTGTTGCTTTCGCAACAAAAAAATTACTGCTGCTAATACCCTCAGCGTATACGACGAGTAATCAACTACATAGCTGGTTTGCAAAGCTATTGCCACTGCATGACTGCCGCTGATTAAACACAACTGGCCTCAATAGCCTATGAATGATTAGGCAGAGTAGGGAAGTGTACTCTGCATCACGGTATAGGGTAGATATTCCGGTTATAATTCGGTTGTCATGCTATATGCGTGTACGAATAGTGTTTTTAACGCATTAACATTAGTTGTCCTGTTAAACAGCAACCCCGTCACTGTCGGCGTGTCGAGAAAAGCAAGTGGTCCACCTGCCTCCTAGGTAACGTGGCGTGACTTAGTCGCGACCTGCCTAGCGTATTGTAAGCAAACTGCCCATCGTGGCTGGTGGCAGTTCAACAATGACTGGTCGCGAGAGGTTGCTCGGGAAGAGCAACATGGTTCTAACAAACCTCACCGCTGGCTGTGTTTGAAACAGCCACCTGCCGGGGTGGCTGTAGCGCATCACTTAACCGCTGCACCACTGCACCCCTGCACCAGATGTGATACGATAACTCCCCGCCATCTATGAATATAAAGTAGAGAATGACCAATTCTACATATACGACCATGAATAGGCAGAACCTATAAGCGACAGAGGAGTACCTGTGCGGGAGGCAGTGGCGTAGCCAGAAATATTTTTCAGGGGGTGTCATATCCTGCCGGTAGAAAAATAAAAAGAAAGAGCCTGCGTCCAAACAATATCATAGTAATTTTACTGCTTTAATAAAGCCGAAGGGTTAATTGTTTCGTTCTCTGTAATATCTACATAAATATACGACTTAGTCTCGAGTGCAAGCAGGGCTTTTTTGTTAGAAGAACATTTATTTTCTCACAAAAAAACACTCCAACGAAAAATCGCGGCTATTTGCAATACTTTCACATAATATACAACAACACAGAGCCTTCTGCTCTACAACAAAGTCAACAACTGTGAACGAATGGCATTTGTCAAAACTTCTACCCCATTCATGCGAACCTGCGCCCGGCCGCGTGTTCGCCAAATGCAGCCGGTACAGCCAGCGATGACAGCGCCGCCCACCGGCAGGTAGCAGCCACATTAAGGCTGGTTATAAATATTCATTCAGAACGACGGCTTGACATCGCCGCTATGGCGCAGTGGATTAGAGGCACGTGTTGCGTATGGAAGGTCGGCCGTTCGACTCCGCTCTCTGTACTGTAATTTTATTGTATTTTTAATTTCATTTTTTTTTTCATTTTTTCCCTTTTAGGTCGCAAATCGTGATGCTTAGTGGCATATAACGCCATTTAAAATGATTTATTATCCCTTTTATGTAAGCCGTTGTGACAATCTTCAGTCACCGTGATCAATTCACCGTGGTTTCAAGCCTTGTGGCTGTACAGGCTGCAGTTGGCGAATACGCCGCCCGGCCGCAGAGATGCTTTAAAAAAAAAGGCAGTTTTTATTTTCGCCATAGTTTATATTCCTTGCGGACAACGAAAAATATGAAATGTAGGTTGACGTGAAAAGGTATCTTTAATTGCGAGAACGGGGCCTACAATTAAAAGAAGTGTCGTACGTCATGCGATGGCGAAGAGTAACCCTCCACTGCAATAACCTCCGCTTCCTATTATGGAGCCGCGTCAACGTACAGGGCTAGTCAAAAGTTCCCAGGCCACAAGGTCTACTTTTCAGCGGAATATTGTGCTACTTATGATAGAAATAAAGTTATCAAGGTTAATCTCAGAGGTCAGCATGATGCATCTATCCTCTATAGAGATATTGGGCTTCGGTGGTGTCGTATCTTTCCGACTACAGCGCTCGAAAGCACACCCTGTGGCCTGGAAACTATTCACCGACCCTCTCGAGAATATCTTCTCGAGAATAAACCGACACTGTTCTTATTTTTGTTTCTGCATTTTAATATATCGATGCGATGTGTAAATATATGGACGAAAAAAAAAAGGTCGCAAGGAGGGAGAGGAGGGGGGTCATGCAGTGCTCAGAAAATTTCAGGGGGTGTTCTGACACCAAAACAAGCCCCCCCCCCCCCCCCCCCCCCCCGCCTTCGCCCCCGGCGGTAGGAATCTCTAATGCTATCCAATTGTACTCCTAAAGGTAAGTTCAGCGTTATGTGATGGGGAAAGAAAGAAGTGTCTGTGCATGCGTAGTGATACGTAAAGAGGATCCCAGGCCACTGAAGGAACCCATTAACGTTATCGTGTTATACCCTCGAAGCGGGGCTTAAGTGTCCACTTAAGTTTTCGTTTTTTCTTCAAACCGTGTGAAATACGAACCAATTACTCTTTTTTTTTAATATTCGCTACTTGCAACAATGTTCGTACAAAACGAATTATAGTGCGAAACAGCTAAGTGCCAACGACGGCGCTGCGGTGGGCGCTGTATTATAGAGAAGGAGATGGAGAATCATTTTAAATGGAGTCTTAACTATAGCTTCCGAAAGTATCAATTCTAATCTCCACTGGTGGTTACGCAGCACTAATTCAGTATATTAACTCAGACATAACTTCACCAGCGAAAGAATAAGACACGAGGAGAAGAACACAGGACAACGCTGGACTAACAACTGAAGTTTAATCGAGAAACGGCCAACCTAGGCCACCAGAAGACGCATGTGTATCAGACACACTAAACAAAACAGACGAATACATAAGTGGCCGATCACCGAGGAGTGGATACACGCTCCAACACTGGCAGACAACAAAATACAGATAATTTGTCTATCAATCTTGCACACGCACATGTGTTAAAGGGCAACTGCAGCACTTTTTTGAGAATTTCGAGATATTCAAATATTCAAATCTATGTAGGCTGTAGGTAAATCATGCCAAGTGTTTTTGCACTAGCATTTAAAATAGGGACGTAATCAACGATTGAATTTTGCGCTTCTTCTCAATGCACCGGAGTAGTGCAGAGAAACTCAGCGTGACGTCACGAAAGGTATGATTTCAAACTACCGCTGTCGTCAGCCACACCCTGCCCTGACGCGTTAGACGCTGCCAAATAACTCTCGGCAGGGTTCGCCTTCGGTAGCATTGGTTTTTTTCCTTCAAAGCAGGCGTTTGTGCGTTGGAAATCTACCGATACCTTCGATGACGTCATCGTGCGCCCCCCACTTGGCGTTGTGCGCTGCGGAAAAGCTTGAAGGGCGTCCCGATTTTAATCGGCGATTACTTCACTATTTGAAGTGCTAGCCCAAAAAGACTTTGCATGCTTTACCTCCAAGTTTCACACATTCGACCCCTTTAAGCTCACTGATTTCTAAAACCTATGCAGTTTCCCTTTAATGACCGGGCACGCGAACATAACAATTCCCTGAAAAATTCGTCAGATCAAAATACTCTCTCACGTCACTGCAGGAGTTCTAAAAAATATGTTCCAGGTTTTAACAACATTTCTGTTATCGGAAAAGGGAAAAACAGGGAGGAGAGGGAAATCCTTGAGGCCTTTCATATTAGGCTGCAAGGCAGTGACACATGCGTCAGTGCACCGCCCTTGCATCTCACTAGCAAGGGAGTTAATTTCCTAAGCAGAAGTGTGCGTGTGCAAGATTGATAGACAAATTATCTGTATTTTGTTGTCTGCCAGTGTTGGAGCGTGTATCCACTCCTCGGTGATCGGCCACTTATGTATTTGTCTCTTTTGTTTAGTGGGTCCGATACGCATGTGTCTTCTGGTGACCTAGGTTGGCCGTTTCTCAATTAAACTTCAGTTGTTAGTCCAGCGTTGTCCTGTGTTATTCTTCTCCTCGTGTCTTATTCTTTCGCTGGTGAAGTTATGTCTGATGTACACCAACTAGCCCACATGGGTACCTTGTTACAGTATATTAACTCTTTGACCGTCATGTTATACGAATAGGAAAATTACCATTTACTATACACAGTAGTTGAGAGTGCCGAGGGCTACGTATGAGCCATGGTCTCCTGGACCGGGCATCTAGGCACGGTTTTCTGATCCTTCGTGAGCACTGCCGTGCCGCACAGCCTTGGAAGGTGTGCATGAGCGAGCATAACCAGTGTGTGTAACAAGAGTGCAGAAGAGCTGTGTACAAAAGTACCAGAAAATATCTATAGCGGCTGCACAGCAACTGTCCCCCACAGGGAAAGTGATAAACAACCAATAACGAAAGGCGTCGGGTAGGGATACACGATCTCTCCTCTTCTTGATTATAGGAAGCTTTTAGAGCATTTTTTTGGAAGGAGCAAGGTATAAAAGTTAATAGAGAAAAATCTTAAGTTTGCTAGCGGCATTACCTTGCTAACTAACTCAGGGAACAAACTGCGAAGCATGATCGAGGGTCGATATAGGCAAAGCGGAACAATGGGTCTAAAAATTAATTCACTGACAACTAAACTATAACATTAAAGAATCCGGAATGAAATCACAGTTTACGATAGGCGGGTAAGGGAGCACATCTACTTCGGGCTGCAGGTAGGGACCGCAGATACGTATCACGAGAATGAAATAACTAAGAGAATAAGAATGGGTTCGAGTGCATTTAGCAGTTACTCTCAGGTCGTGAATAGCAGTACCCCTCAAGAGGAAAGTATATAGCAGGTGTCTTTTACCCATACTCACCTATGAGGCTGAGACGTGGAGGCTGACGAAACGAAAAGGGTTCAACTTAGATTGAGAACAGCGCAGTGAGCTATTGAATTGAAAATGGAAGGTGTAACGTTAAGCGATGGGGAGAGAGCTGAGTGGGTGAGGGAACAAACGCGCATTAATGGTATCATAGTCGAAATCAGGAGGAAGAAATGGGCTTGGATAGCAGGGCTTGTAACACGAAGGCAGGATAACCGATGGTCGTCAAAGGTAACAGACTGGATTCCAAATGAAGGCAAGCGTATCAGGGGGCGGCGAAGAGACAGGCGAGCGCACGAAATGAGGAAGTTTGCTAGGATAAGATGGCCACAGCTGGCACTAGTTCGAGGGATAAGAGAGAAGCCTCTGTTCTGCAGCGCACTTAGTTAGGCTAATGGTGATGACGATTTGAATGAGCGTTATGAATTGCGCCACACGAATGGAAAGCGACGCGGAGCTGAACCTTTCGTTCCGCGCAAACCGATCGCAGCAACACGCTGCGCGACGTCGGAGCGCGCTTTATTTTTAATCATTCGCCGAAGAAAAGACGCGCCTTATTCGAACTTTGTGTCAATTATTCTAAAACTATTCGAAAGCAAGAAAGCATATTCGATTAGTTTCGAATAATTTTGAACGCACACTATTTCATTCGTTCAGCGAATCAAACTGAAAGATATTCGATTCGCTATTCGATAATTTCGAATATTGAGAAGCCCTATACTAGGCTGGTCTTTGCCGAAGAGTGGAGACCAAGGTGTACAGTAGCCGCGGCTCCAAGCCGGCAGCTGTGTGCATATGTATATAGTTATCTATCTTTTGCATGGGCATACAGGCAACGCGTACGGGATGACATCGACTTTGCCAACTGGAGGGGCTAAGATAATACAGCTAGCGCCGCAAATCACAAGGGAAGTATACATGATTAGCGAACAGCCTAGGGACGAGACACGAGGAACACTCAAAGACACACGCGGGCGCAGAATGTTCCTTGCGTCTCGTCCGTGCGTTCTTCCCTAACCATGCAAATGAACCAACTAGCCCGCCAATACGCTCTTCTAAAGGAAGTATACACCCTGTCGAAAACAGAACAAAATTTTCTGTCGTCACAATTTATTTTTTTGGACTTTTGGCCATAAACTTGTATAACAACTAACGTTTTTGTGGTAACAGCTGAATTTTCTGTAGTATTGTGTTGTTCTTTGTCGTAGCGGAACTACAGAAACATACTACAGAAAAATACTACATTACGACAGAAAAGTCTGTCGTTACGACAAAACTACAAAACATTCTGTCGTATTTTTGACAAGGTTTGGTCGTTTTTTGACAACTGGGTAACCTGCTCTACCCTGCCGCTGGATATGCCGTGCTCAAGAGAGCGAGGCCCGAAATTAAGCGACCACAGAGTATTAGTGCGCACACAGTGTTTCTTATTCTTTTTCAGTGATGGTCAATTTTAGCCAAACGGTGCTCCAGCTGAAGGATGCTGATGAGTAAAGTGACTTTCTCTCATAATGGTTTTCATTGTTAACGGTTTTTCTAACCGCACTTTTTGTTGATAAAATTGTCAAGTTGTTATTCCAGGCCTCAAATGCACCGTCTATGTGAATAGGTGGTAATGGGACTAACTTCAAACTGCAGCAATTTATTCTCAAGGGGAACGGTTAAGCCTCGCGGAGGAGAACTGCGGCTGACGGCACTTCGTAATTAATCTCTGAGGGAGAGAAGGCTAGTCATTGGAGCGCGCACTGGTCGCGGCAACGCAGTTACTCCTCAGAGACTAACCCCCGTATCATGTTTAGTTCTTTTTGGCAAGGAGTGTATTATGCTAGCAGACCCGTACGTTGTATTTATCTGCCCTACAATTATCCTATGTATACAGTCTCTTTCATTTTCTTGTAGTCGAATTTTCGCGTTGTAATGAGTACAATGAAACCAAAACATGCTATGGCGTGCATTACGTGGGACATGTATTGCGCAGAACACATAGCAATGATGTGTCGTGAAAACTAAGCGCATTCAAAGAGAACAAAAGCGGTCACGGTATATGGCCTGGTTGCGGCCTGGTTACGGCCTGGTTGCGGCACGGTTAGGGTGCGGTTACGGCCAGGTTACAGTACAGTCAGGGGGAGGTATCAAAGGAAACTTGGTGGAATAGGATGGCCGTGGTTGGCGCAGGTTTTAAAGCTGATTTGAGATCATTAAGAGAGGCATTTGTCCGGAACTGAACGTAGCTTGGCGATGGGGATGATGCGACGACGATGCTGAAGACGATGGAAGTATGAGCTTGAGCCAATTAAAAGGCAAGTCGTCCGGCCGCTTTTCCTGAAGTTGGGCAGTTTTATGTTCAAAATTGATTCCCGAAAGCTTGATTAGTATAAATTTTGGCGTCGCATATAGCGCTGATGAGGTGAAAACGCTGAATCGGTTGAGCGCGCATCGGAGTTAGCTCGACAATTCTATTCCTGACTCCAACTTGGAAGCACGCCTTTGTTCATTGCGATCACGTGGTTGTCGTTGACGAACAGTCATGAAGGTAGACTCGGGACAGCTTGGCTATAACCTGATTGGCTCCGCATGTATTTCATCCCGAGCCGGCCGAACGTGTGCGTTAAAGCCCAATGAGTTGTATGTGGTTGGACGACGGTACGTATACGAAAGCTCTTCTGTGCTCATCTGAGCGCACAAGAACCTCATCTCAGTAAAATTGTTGTGAGTACCTGACAAATTTTTTTAGTGGCTTAGCACTAAAATTTCCATTCATCCGTTTAGCCGTTGTCTATAGGTTCGCTCTGTGTGCCCACCGGGCTGTGGGAAACCTGCCTTAGGTGGCCCTTCTGTCACCTATGTGGCCCCCTTAGGCGGCTGGTGGGCCATGTAGGTCACGTGACCTTGTGACCTCATCACAAAACCTGCCCACTGGATTGTGAGAGTACTGCCGACCGTGGCAGGTGGCAGTTCAATTAATTATTTGTCGCGAGAGGTTGCTCGCGGATAGCAACCTGGGTCTCAATTACATGCTCCACCGGTGACAGCACTTGCCATCGCAGGGCAGTGGCGAATCGCTTAACCGCTGCACCACTGCGCCAGGAGGGGTATGAAGAGTCCTAGGCATCTATGAATGTAAAGTAGAAAACAACCCATTCCACAAAAATAGGTATTAAACTCCTAACGCTTTCGTGCACCAGGGAAGCAAGTTCATTCACCTGCTGGAGGACTTCGGGAGATTCCTTTCCCGCAGGGCTGGATGAGTCAGCATCTCCCCCTCTCATCGACCCAGCTGCGAGAGAGTGGAAAAGCCCGCACCTGCCCAGCCGTGGGTGGTAACAAGAACGTCCCCTTCGGTCCATCCGATTGGACAGTGCTCGTCGACCTTTATTCCCCAGCCAGGGATCTGGGGAAACCGAACGATATTTAACTCGGCCGTGAGTGTGGCCGAGAGAAGCCTGCTAGCTCCAGTCGACTACGGTTGACGAAGACGTTCCCCTTCCACTGAGAGCCATTCTCAGTCCCGCTCTATGTAAATAAAGTTCAGTCCAGAATTAAACTTTTAATGCAGAATCCATGGCTGACACGCCAAGTTTTCACTCACTTATGCGTCCGTACTGCAGATCTAACCTAGGTAATGATCCCCGTTCAAGCTCACCTCTGGATAACGACCAAGTCTACCCTCATGTCCAAGCTCAACTCTGCATAACAACAAAGACCATCCACATGTCCGAACTCACCTCTGGATTACAAAAATTCGCACACGTCTTCAAAACCATACACCATAGTACAAGGCTGCGTAGGTAGGAGGATATGTGATCCATGTTATCCAGGTGAGCCTGGAAAACTACGGCAAGGAAAAAGGGAATAAACTAAAGCAGTAGAAGAAGCAGACGATAGCCTTTACAGCCTATGAGAGATCTGTAGGAACGCTTTTCTCCGGCAGCTGCGCCAAGCGATTTTTCTTTGTTTTTTGCTGACGTGTCTGTTCTCCTGTTCTATAAAAAATATATATCATTATTTTTTCGGCATTAGATAGTATATTGTAATTGCAGCGGTACATAAACATTACACTTTTATCAACAAAGGAGTTGTTAGCTGGTGTGCTGCATTACACCAGCACGTGCGTTAGCAAATTCTGCAAAAGTGGCTGAAGAAATTTTGTTTGGTCCACCAAGATATCGGCGCGAACTGGCATTCTTACTAAGCGACAATTCGCTTCTGTTGACAGCGCAAAATGGCATTCGTGAGGCTGTGTACATGTCGACTCGTATGCAATTCACTCTGCCGGCCAGTGGCACCGCGCATCTAAATTAGACTTGACATGGATTGAAATCGCATGCAGACTTTTTAGATTTACAATGAAATCTCGCTGGTCCAAATTGGCTTAATTCGTACCTCCGCTTTACACGAACTGGTGCTGGGGCAAGAGAGAGGCAGAAAAAGAAAGGAAGGGAAGTTGACCAGAAGGGTGTTCCGAATGGCTACCCTGTGCGGGGGAAGAGGAAAATGGGGCGTAAAAAGGAAAGATAAGCAATGCCAAATTATTGGGTTTAATGCTCCGAAGCGACTAGTGTGCTGTGATGCCGTAGTGGAGGGCTGCGGATTAATTTAGACCACTTGGGGTTCTTTAACGTGCACTGACACTGCACAGCATACAGGCGTCTTCTGCGTTTCCCCTCCATCGAAACGCGACCACTCAGCCCGGGATCGAACCCGGGTCATCCGGCTCACTAGCCTTACCCTCTAACCACTGAGCCACCGCGATGGGTAAAACAAAGAGGGAAGTTGTAAATGGGATGATGAGCAAACACCAGACAAAGACATGCACGCTGTAATGTCACAATCCACTGTGTACTGAGCTCAGAATCCCGATAATTCGAACGGATATAGGCGTATGCAACAGGTAATTTGATCAGGCCGCGCAGCCCGGCCGGCGAAGGATGACAGCGCAGCGGTGCGTCTCCGACCCAGCAGTGAACTTCCGTGCGCCAGTAACCATGGTAACTGATCACGTGATTACTTTGAGCGCCACCTGCTGTCAGCGCACACCGCTTATCGCCAACCGTATACGCTCTCTGCGCGCGCTCTGGCCACGTTGCCGCGTAACCATCACGGCAAGTCAGAAAGCCCCGACGTCCACCTCTTCATCCCTTCGTTTCTTCTGCCTGTTCGTTTATCAATGCGGGTACTTATTTCGGCAGCCATTAGGGAGCAAATGGCGGTCCAGTATAGCATCAATGTGGTGCCGACGCTTGTCTCGAGCACCCACAGATCCGCCGCTTGCACGGATTTCTCAGGGGCCGCGTACGCGCGAAAGGCTTAACGCGTGCTGCATCATTTACCTCTCTTCCTCCTGCAATATAAACCAATTCTCAGCCTCTCTTAAGTTGGAATTATCGAGATTCGACTGTAAACCAATCTACACCCTTAAAGGGCCACGGACCAGGGTCCGGACATTTTTGAAAAACAAGCCCACTGCATAGATGAGGCATCGAAGATAACCTCTGCAAAATATTAGAGCCATGCGCGCCCCGAAAAGCTGCGAAAATTCAAATCAAAGCCCGTTCGTTCTTTCCTTCCTTCAAAAACGGGCCCGGCCCACTACTCTGCACCCCGCTGACGTCAAGGGGGGCTACTTTCGCTAAAGGCACTCCATTGGTGCATCGTTCTGACTGACGGGAGAAGGTTGGGCGTAGCCTTGGCGTCGCGGCGTCTGCACAAGGCTTTCCGCAGCGCCTTCTGTTCTGGCTCATGCCTACAAACCCGCATGAAGGAACAAAAAAAAAAAAAACTGCGGAGGGAGCGTGCGGCGACAGCCTTGAACCCTAGCCATAAAAAGTAAAAAAATAGTAAAACTGAGGGAGTTGGTTCGCCCCCCCTCCCCCCCCCCCGCCCCCCTCGCCGTGATCACGTCACGAGACGCTCTGCGTGCGCGCTCCCTTCTCAGTTTCTTTTCTATGCGAGCCCCCCAAAACAAGGTTTTAATTAGTAGTGCAGCAGAGCCTTTCCCTCGCTCGCCCACATGACCGCTCCGCACACACACCCCTTATCTTTCGTGCATCTTGCGTACGCCTTGACTCCAATGAATGACATATGCTTTGGAGCGGAGAAAAGACACAAACACACAGAACACAAACACGCATGGAGAAAAGCAAACGGGCGGTTGCCGGGTCCGCGCTTCGCCGTGTGTTTCGAACACAACCGACTTCCGACCCTCCGCTCGTGAAACGGAGGGGAGGCCTAAAAGAAAGTGAAAAGGTGGCTCGTTAACTGGGAATGACAAACAGATGTATGAAAGGATGCGCTCGCTAACAAGTCTAGGTGGTCGAGCCGATCGCGCCTCTCGATCGTTCAGTGTGCGGAGAAAATGCAAAAACCAAGAAAAGAATTCTATTGAAGGCGGGGCCATGACGTCGCCCTGTGACGCACTCCACAGACACCACGCCTCCGGCTTACACCGGAGAACGAAGGGGTGATTTTGCCTTGCCGAGCCTACTCGACGAGGAGCGGGAGAGAAGAATTTCGAGGAGGGAATGGAAGGAGAGGAGGCTCGCTCAAAGAGAGGTAGAGAGTGTCTGCTGCGCTGGGGTGGGCACGGGGCCTTTAAGGGTATATCCCCTATAATAGCCGCAGTTTTAGCGGAAAAGGTGTCCTCGTCAGGGTAACATGAATTCTGCACTCGCCCTTATTTTCAGAACACTAATGGGTTGATCTACTGTCATTGCGTCCTGTGGGATTGCTGGGATGCAAGCGGTCTCGAAGGCCTCTCATGGATGATGATACAGATGCATACAATATGGCGCTATAAACACTCTGCTTCTCAGAACAGATAAGTATAGCTTGACGCGTGCAATTCTATTGAAACTTTGTGGATCGTGTTTAGCGCGAAATAGAAAACATTTGCACAGAGACTGAACGCCCCTAGTTTCAACGGCAAAGTCGAATATATGGCCTTATATGCTTTCCTAGTATGCTTGCATAACGTACACGGAGCGTTCTGGTGCTCCTGTGTGTTGAAGCTTCGTAACACCGTGCTGAACGGTTGTTTGTGGCGCGGGTTTCGTGGATGGTGTAGGAAGAGCTCCACTGTTTTTGGAATGCCAAGCAAGCTCGTGAGGTGATTCTTGCTGCACCCTTTCATAAGGGTGGCTGATTCATTCGAATGCCCTTTTAAGAATGGGTGCAATTTTCTATATAGCAACTATTGCACTGGTTTTTGTTAACAAATTAAGAGCCATCCGCACTTAAGGATATAATGCAAATTACAGTGTATAGTGACCTCTATAGCGGCCGCTTTCTCGTGCAAAGGGCGGTGCCCTCTTTTTTTTCTTTGCTCACAAAGCAACGGCGCATATCAGCGTCTAGGTTGATATGTCTCCACCGACTGCATACATATACAAAAACTTTGGGAGGACGTCTAAAAAAGAAATAAAAATAAGGTGCCACAGCCGGTTCTATGACCCATGCACATGCAAGGCACAGTGTATGTAACTCCAAGAAAAGCTGTGTGGCACACTGCTGACAACCCTTATAAAAATGGTCTATAGACTTGGACTTTGTTGTCTGCTTACAGATATTTCATTTTGTTTATCCATGTTCTATAGACTGTTATATAGACTGTTTATAGACATAAGTCTGGTAAAAGTGCATGGCCATAAATCTACATATTGTCTACAAACTACGAATGGGGTTTCTATTGCCAACAGATTAGTCGATAGAATTTGTCTGTAGAGAGTATATTGACTTCATAGATTTGCATTGACAGTCTATAAACTGTCTAAAGAAATTTTTTTAAGGTTTAGCAGGCAGCTGAGAGAGCTGTGTACTTCGTGTCTCGTCACTCACGGTTGTTCCAGAGTAGCTCCGGTGTGACGACATGAAACCATGTCCAACCACACTGATGAAAGCTGAGCGTCGAGGGAATAAAACACTTTCTCGATGTACGAACGTCTCGGAACAAGTTCGTATTCTGGAATCAGACGACTGGAAACTTTAAGGGTGATTTGAGCTACGACCACTACAGCGGCGAAACAGAGAGACGAAGTCGCACGGCTCGACCATCGGCGGGCACAATTTCGGCGCCGTCAAACGAGGCGCGGCCATTCGCGTCAACTTTGAACAACGCCCCCGTATACACGCTGAAGCGCACGAGCTGTCCGGCCGGCCAGGGTGTTCGCACACAAAGGGCGCTCAGAAGAAGGCGCCCACGACCCAATCTCATTACAGAGCGCACGGCGCGTGAAAAATCTGTAGCGATTCGGCGCGACGAGGACCGACTGTCCGCGAACAGCGCAGGGGAGCACATTCCGTCGGCGGCTTGCATGCTCTCGGAGGCGCACAAGCTGTCGTTGCTGTACGCGCTAACAGAGAGGCACGTCTCCGATTGCTCTGTTTGCCCAAAATGGGCGGAGTGAGAGGGAAACGAGGGACGGGTAGTGCGTTGGACAGAGGCTTCAGCTTTTCTGAAGAGGTCCGAGGAGCGCTGACAGTATATATACATGTGTCCATTGACAACTCGTCGGTGACGACCAACTTTGCATTGCCCGTATGAAGCCGTGCAGTGCTTTCTGTCTTCTTTGTTCATCCACGCGCAGCTAGGCGGCGCTGACATTTGAACAAACTCCCGCCTTTTGATGTTGCTGCACACACAAGCAGAGGGCGCCCGGCGTCGGGCGAAACCTGAGCAAATATTTTTTGTTTGTTTTTGTATTACTTTAAGCTGCGCCGCTCAGTTAGCTTCTCCACCGGCTTATGGCCGTGAAATTTCACGTTGATTCTATTGCCTGTGCAGCGGTGTTCCTTGTTCTGGGCTGAACGACGTGCTTGACGCGTTCGCATCTTCATCCGATGAGGCGGTGAGAACAAACCTCGCCTTCGTGAGGGCAGCGACTGGATAATTTTGTTGGCCAAAGAGGCGCGCGTTGACGTTATAGCGGCCTACTATAGGCGAGTACGTGTACTTCATTCATTCATCGATTCAGCCGGACCCCTTGCCTCCGAATAGGAACAAAGCGAGTCGCCAAGGCTGTGAAAGCTCGGCATCGTAACGACAAGCTGACGCCCGAAGCTAACAGCCGTATACTCTTCGTAGACGGTCAAAGCAAGAATTTACATGAAATGCGTTTTGTTGAATATACTGTATACCTATGAATGCAAAGCTTGCAATTATTTTCGCAAATAGTTTGGTTTCACGGACTGGATACCTTGTGGAATACGCGTCGATTGAATGCGTCGTGCGAGGCTATATACCTAAAAGGTTCTTGGTTCACGTTCTTGGTTTTTTAAGGCGTAACACCAAGCAATTCCCTTTAGAAACAAAAGAGTTACTTTTCATGACAAACGTTCGCTCGGTTCTCGAATATGCCTGCGCAGTATGGGACCCTTGGCATAAAACGAATATAGATAAACTTGAGAGGGTACAAAACTTGGGTATCCGATATGTCTTTAACAACTATACCAGGAGCTTTAGCGTTTCACGTGCAAAACTCGCTGGGATGGAAGACGCTTGAAAAACGTAGATATTGTTTGAGGTTAAAATTTTTTCATAGTATTTACTGTTCCAATACTGGCATAAACCGTGACCTGTACATCCATTCACCAAACTATATTTCGCTACGCCGTGACCATCGATTAAAAATTAAGGAAATTAACTGTAAATCAGAGATGTACAAATATGCTTTTTTCCCTGGGTCTATAAGAGATTGGAACCGGCTCTCTGAAGAGGTGGTATTAATTATGTCAGGTGATTTATTCTCTTGACCTCTGTGAATGCTGTTTTTAGGCTGTATTAAAGTTGCATCATGGTTGCATTGTATGTGCTGCACTTTTATACCTTTTTTTTTCGTTTGCATGATGTGTTATCCCCCCCCCCCCCCACTGTAATGCCACTTGTGGCGCTGTGGGTATTACAATAAACAATAAAGAAGAGACTATTACGACTATATATATGATGAAGATGAAGTTTTATTCAAAAAAAAAATGAACCGTACGACTATTTAAAACCACATGGACAGCCAAGCCACAGGACAGTTTTAGTGTGTATATACCTAAAAAAGATTATCACGACTATATATATGACAAAGATGAAGTTTTATTAGAAAAATATGAATATTACGACTATTTAAAACCACATGGACAGCCAACCACAAGAAAGTTAAGGCGCGTTCACACCTGCTCAAAAATCCGGCTAGCGAAGCCGATTGGGCTGCTTTTGACGCCGGGCGGGGCGGAAAGCCGCGCGGCGAGGCCGATCGGTCCAGACCGATTTCGCCGCGCGGCGACAAACATGGTGGTGCCCTTCGAAGCCGGACCCCTCGCTTCGGACTGAATTCTCGTTGTCGCTGCCTTTTTCAGTGCGTTCACTGGCCATATAAATGGGCCACCGGCCCTTCGTTTCGTCTCACCTCGCCTCTAAGAAAATGTATAAGTGATAAATTTTCTTTATTTTTTTATTCAGAATGACGATCCTGCCGCTTCTAGGCGTAAGAGCAGAGCCGGTTTGTTAACAGTAATAGTTCCCGTCCTGACAACCAGATAGCGCCACTATAGGCAGAGTTTATTTTTGCGTCTCTGCTAGCATACGCTCAGAACTAAAAGTAAGAATGCGCCTGCGTTAACGTACGTAAGCATGAATGCGCTTATAGTACGCAGACAGCGTAAATTTATGCTCTTTTCTCACTGTACCTGTGCACGCCGCGAGCGTCGACGTGGTGTGCAAAAGCGGGAAACAGCAGCGGCGCGGCGGTTCCGCCTCGCCCGGGCGTCAACAGATTAGAATAGGTCCTACAGTTTTTGCGGCGAGTGAATCCGCTTCGCTCGCCGGATTTTTGGACGAGTTTGAACGCATCTTTACGCAAGTGAAGTCAACAGCTCACCCAAGGTGACGTTTACGACCTCTATAGTATTTTGAATGTTGACGCTGAGGCTCCTACACAGAAGTTTGCGCCTTTATAAGGGTGCAGTGTACCGTGGATGACACTTTTGAGGGACCCTTATAAGGAAAAGATTTATTCTTCCGCCAATATTTTGCGAGGCAAATTGTTGCAAGTGGGATGCTTCTATGGACATAGAAAACGGAACCTCCCTTTTTATGCTGAGAACGGAGTCAAAACCTTTAGTAACCACCTGATACTCCGTAGCTCTGCGCGTTCTCAATGTATCCAGCCCGCTAAATAAAAATGGCTGAATCCTGGCGCCGACTGTTTGAAAGAAATTAGTGTCGTTCTGTTTGGATGTTAAGAAAACTAAGAACACTGGTTATGTCAGCATAAAAGATTACACACGTTACGTACAATCTTTTGTGCGTTAATTATTTATGGGCCATTTTACTGTATTCTCGTAAGGGTAGCGATATGTGTGATTTGACGCTATGAGCTCTTCGTAGAGGCTCACGTCTTGCAATACAGTTTTCCCAAAGCCCATAAAATCTAAACAAACGCTTCTGGTTCGTGCGACTGCCATCGCGTGCTGCGTGGCACTGAAGATAAAAAAATCAACGCTGTAATTTTTATTGTTTGGTACACGATAATGACCTCCTATCGTTGTCAGAGCTATTCTGTGAGAGCGAAAAAAGCATTTTCTAAGTTAGAATGCAAATCTTGGAACGCTATCGGTCATCGAGCTCACAGTTAGCAGGATAGGAGCCAGGCTTCAGTGCCCGCATTTATGAATGCTAAGAGCCATGCATTCTTGAGGAAAAGACGAAAAGAGTGGCAGTCTCGCAACCTGCTTTTTTTTTTTTTTTGCCAGTACTTCTGCCTCAAATGCTGTCTGTCTGTCTCATTGGAGTTCCTGTCGTTTGAGTAAATAAACAATATTGTGTCCAAAAAAAAAGTTTTCAGAGAGGTTTGACGGTAATTTCATTCATGCAAACTACAGCAAGGAAGCCTTCAATTACCACTGTAATTCTTTCATAAAATTCAAAGACTGATATTGCAGCCTCGTAACAAATGCGCTTTCGAAAAACATTCAGTCAGAGTAGAAAAAAAAAAAGAACTACCTTTCTGTACTGTTCGGGTGTTGCCTGCCGTTGGCAGAGGCATTCGAACAAGGTTCTTTCGGAAGCCAGTGGAGCCGACATCGATGAATAAGCAATGGAAATTAACATTTTCGTGAAAATTGCCCTCGTTTTATATTCAGATTTTTGCGATTTAGGAAAAATTATTTCACCTCATGGGGTGAAAAAATTAAGGCGAAACCCCTGAACATATTGTTTTCTCCCGCCGCCATGAAGTTATAGCAATTGCTGTACCGCCCCTGGGAGAGCCCCTACCCTTGGGCCCACTATGATCATTTGGTCACAAATGGCTCACACTCCAAGGCGCCTGCCGACTCGCCCTCATGTAACCTTCGGCTCAGACTCCTCTGAGCAATATTATCCTTGGGCTGCAGGCAAATTCAGGACTGTTATATTGCAGTATTGTTATCATCATTATCTATGTTTATTAAAAACATATTCAAAGTACTTGTTTGCGGTTAGCGGAGATAAAGGCCGCCCGTGGCAGCTTTCATACCGGATCGGCAGGGTGGTATAGAGTAATAAAAGAAAATCACAAATACGCGTGGTTACACAGAAACACAAAATGCGACAACAATGGGATAATATAACTCATATTGAAGCAACGACTCTAAATTAGAGACATGAAAAAGAAGCATGAATAAGCACACAAACCCTTATTGCTAGGATTTATGAGTGCCATCACTTATTGCATGATACCAGAAACATGTAAAGAAAGCAATTGAAGGATAGAAAAGAAGGTGATTATTTCGTAATACCAAATTTTGTTATGTACGACATATAGGTAAACGCCTGGACGCGATAGTTAGTACGTAGGCACGGCACGAGGTCAGGGCTAGGAAACTTCCATATACACCATTGTCTAGAAAATACAGACGTCAGCGCCAATTACTCACACAGTGGCCTGAGGGAAGCCAACTAAAGCGTCACATCGTCGTCATGACGACGGTATCCAGCAGAAAAAAACTTCATCCCCCAGTTGGATTGGAACCACCGCCATCGAAATAAGAGCAGCCCTGTTTCCAGGTCACTCAGACAGTTCGGCCACGAGCGCAGCCTTATCGCGCTCCTTACGTGTGCAGGAATCATTCAGTTTTAAGCATCAGTTCACCTCCAGTCGCCAGGGGCGCTGAAGTAGTTGAAACCGAAACTTTCCGGAGTTCCCTACCCCTGACGTGACCACATTCACGACGAAGTGTTATGTATTAATTTTGGTTTTCATATAGCATAGCTGTTTCAGAGAGAAAAGTGCCATTTTGCTGTGTCTGATTTGAACAACTTTAAAGTAGAGTATCATATATTTGACAGTGGTTATTAAGGGGGTACTTAAGTACGAATATTGGGTATACCTCATAATGCACCTTGCTGGAGTATCAGAAGTTTATTGACATTTATCAGTGTAGTGTTACTCCATACACATATATTAAGTTACAATACTTGATACGAGATCAAACTAAGTTAACGTATTTGATATGAGAGAGAAACATAGCTGGATAAAAATTGGAGCGGACACTTAAGGGTATGACGCGATAGCGCATTGGGTTAATTCCCAAATATGCAGAAGGTCATTATCTACATTCATAGATCCCTGGCAGTCATCATATCCCTCGTGGCGCAGTGGTGCAGCGGTTAAGCGATAAGCCACTGCCCTGCGATGGCAGTGCTCTTCCCGATGGCAGTGCTCTTCCCGATGGCAGTGCTCTTCCCGAACGATCGTTAATCTAACTGCCACCTGCCACGGTGGGCAGTTTGCTCATAACCTGGTGGGCAGTTTGTGATGACGCTGCAAGGTCACGTGACCTAGGTGACCCACTTGCCTCCTGGGTTGCTCTCTGGGGACCACCTGCCAAATACATGCTCGTGATTTCTCGCTCACAACGCCGACACCAGTTTTTCTGGTGAACCTGAGATCACAAGGGATGCCGTATAAAAGGCGACTAACCACAGTTTACTCGTATTAACCCCGTGGTCACGAAAATCTGTCGACGCCATTGGCTGTAGGGCCCCCTTCGAGGGGCTTCTACTGCTTCGTTCTTGAGTTGTATGCGATCGCCTGTAGCGCAGACAACACTGGTGACTTATCTCCTCCATTTTGCCTGGTCAGAATTACATTTCAACAATAGAAAAGCAATAAAAGTTGAAATATAATAGCTTAAAACTAACAGGGTGCTCGTTTTAAACAGCACTGGTCGCCTTATTATTTATTATGCTTTCGTCTCTCGGAAGTACGGATCGACTGCGAAATGCTCACTTCACTGCACACGTTGTGTTACTGCAGTGAAGCCAGTTCCAAGACCGCGAGAAACGAGTTTCTGTTTGGACAGTCTACGCACGCAGGCCAAGAATTGAAATGGTTGTACATGGCATTACTTCGACAAACTAATTTAATATTGAGCTTTTATTTTCAGATGCCGGAGGAGAGTTTAGCAGTATGGTAGTAGCAGTACAACACTTTATTTTAGTGACCAAGTAGCAAAATGTACTTCGGATTGGAACAAAAAATAGAATTTTGTGAAACCTAAATTTTTTTCAGTAACTGTGTGCAAACTTTGCTCAGAAATTTATAAAAAAAAAATCGCTGACATTGCTCGAAAAGTTACGCATTCCAAGGAGAGCAGTTTTCAGGATGAGACAGGAAGGAATAAGAATTTGAGGCTGAAACTTTTCCTTAGTATTAATAGTTCCTGTCTACTACTGGCAAATAAAATTCGTACTTCTAGATGCGTCAGTATTTTCTGAATTGCTTGATGAAATCTCCTGTAATTGAAAATTTTCGAGAAAAGCTTAAGCTTGATCAGCATGTAAAAAAAAACATATCGTCGATTTTCTTTAAAATTTTTCTAAAATACCTTGAGTACCTGGTAATTTTGGGGCAACAATAAAGTATTGAATTATAGTGTTTGAAACTATGAAACTAAATTTATAATCCAGACCATATTTTGTTCAGTTACGATTATTGGATATTACTCGTTAAAAACAGTGACGGGCAGAATTCGGCTTCGAACTGGGTGAGTGCAGCTACCTTTTATTCAGGACAATGGCTTGATCTCAGTAAATACTTCGTAAGCGTGATTTTGCTTGTTGGACAAGTTAACAAGTCAAAACATGAATAACTTTAGTTCTACGCTGGGCTTCTGCCGGAATTACTAATTTGTGGCTAAATCTTGCCGTATTTCTAGGGTATTCTAATGCAGTCTAGCTTGGGGCGAGGTTTATAGAACTTTAGCTCAATCTTTCGCATCATTTTAATCAAGCAAGACCGCTTTATGAAACATCGACCAAAGGTGTGCGAAATTTTACTGTTGTGTTTTGTGCCTGTGGTGCTCCAAAATGCTTCCAGAAAGTACCTTGATAAGTGCAAAGGTAGCCAAAGAGATTTAATTTTCGCCCCACACAAAAAAAAATGAATTCAACAGTGAGCACGAAATGCTAACGGCAACTCGGGAGTCAAATGAGATGTGCAAAAATCTCTGACTTCTTCATCGTTATTCAAATAACATTGAAGGAAGAGCACAGAAGAATTATCCACAACTACAGAACACCTATCCCAGAGTGATGCATTCATAAAGGAAGGCAGAGTTACGAGAAAACTCTGCATTGCATTTTCGCTTTATCGCGTATACGCACCAACTGCGTTTCCAAGCAAAGCGAAAGCGTATCATTGAAAAAAAAGTAATCGTTTTCACGTGCGTTGCTATGTCGGGCAACTTGACGCAGAGATCCGCCATTACATCCTAAGACATTCCTCACGAGTAGACACATGCGTGCTTCGTTCAAACCAAATCAAGGCACGCCGCCAGCAAAACATGTCCGTCTATACGCCATTACAACTTTTTTTAATGATAAGGCTCTCGCTCACTTTAAGAGATAATATCAGTTTCCCACAGCAAGCCAACAATGGAAAACTTGCTCTAGAATGGAAATGAGTGCAGAATAACAGCCAGAGGCTTCGTAGGCGCACTCAGAAAAAATCTGAACAATATAAACATTCACAGCCCTTCGCACAGCCAGCTTACTGACTCACGGGACAGAATGGAAGAGTGGAAAACGGCAAAGAAAACGCGCTAACCGGATGCTCGGCATGTCCCGATGTTAAATCCCAAGCGGGCAATGCTTATGTAATCTACACTATCGTTTCGAAGTGGGATCAGTTCTGGACTGTTTACGATCTTGTACAAGGCCATATATACTCTGTGGAATGGCGACATTAATGTTTCCCCTATATTTCGGAATATTTCACGGAAATAGGGTCATGCGACTAAACGAGCTTGCTATTCAGAGATAAAGGCGCTTCGTCCTAGGAATTTTCGTCTAAGACATTGCAAGTGAAATGATTACCGTCATACACGATAGATTTTTGTCGAATGACTTTGTTGGGTAGGATCATCATAACTATCAAACACACAGAAGAGAGGAGAACGTTAGTGGGCTCGTGTACGCTACCAAATAATCTCCTGTGTAAAGAAACTCCAGAAAGTGATATTCGTTAGTTCTAACAGAGCTCGTTTTGGACTAAGCCTCAGCCTAAATTGACTGGCCAGTTAAAAGAGCCGTTTCAAATCGAGGTATTGAGATTCACACTCGAAAATTTCGTCGTGAGAAAATTCCCCAGACGTTTGCATCTGAGGCAATATGATTTTGAGCGTAGCTCTTCTTTCTGAGCATTTTTATCAGCGCGTTTAGCAGCTGCGTCTGCCTCATTCATCGCGGTGGAAGAAGCTTATTTACGCCTTTTGGTTTTGCAGTTTGCTCGCTCGGAGGGTGTCATCACGCGACACTCCTTTAATATTACCAATGGTGGTGGATGTCAGAAACCATCTGAGCCATTTTAACAAGTAAGCTGGTTAACTATATTCTAATAGTTAATAACTGCTACAGATGGGAACCTGGTTGGTAGCTGACCACTAGAAGAATCCATATCTCTTTTCAGAATATTTGAAAAAGCGACGTACCCTTGTCCCTGTGGTTCACAAATTTTGTTCATTTCTTGTACAATTCAAAAATTGACGAAAAAATTGGTAAATTGGTTCTTGGAGAAAAAAAATGGCGCAGTATCTCTCTCACATATCTCGGCGGACACCTGAACCATGCCGTAAGGGAAGGGAGGAAGGTGGTAGTGAAAGAAGAAAGAGAGAAAGGGGGGCCGTAGTGGAGGTCTGCGGAATAATTTCGACCGCCTGGGCATCCTTAACGTGCACTGGCATCGCACAGCACTCGGATGCCTTTTCGCCTCCATCGAAACGAGGCCTCCTCTGTACTGTCCGAGCTTCCCACGCTGCGCTGCTCACCACCGCTCATTGCACCTGACGAGGCGGGAACCACAAGGTCACGTGACACGTGCGCTGCGGTGTGACGTTCAGTGTTGGGCGCCGCTTTGGACGCAACGCGTGCGCGCGAATTTCGAATGGCGCCAGAAATAGGCAAAATTTTATCATCCACAGCGCAGAAGGTAGTCACGTTCTCGAAATTCTAAGAACTGATATGACTATTGCTGATAGTCAGTTACATGCCTCACATTGCGACCAGGTGCCTCTCTGTAATAGTTCAAAAGCTGTTGGAATTTATTTAATTTATTTAATCGACTTGCTGGTTAACACGATTCATCTATTTTCTGACGTTAAAGGGAAAAAGACTTTTTTCAAAAATTTGCGGCGTGCTTCCCAGTAGCACGTGGAGTATTATGTATATATACAAATGTATGCACACACACACACACACACACACACACACACACACACACACACACACATATATATATATATATATATATATATATATATATATATATATATATATATATATATAGTAAGGGGATGAGGGGCTCGTTATAAATATGACATAAGCCAACAGCCACAGAAACCAAGGGGCACAGGGGATTTTTTTTTAATTATTTATTTTGTGGTGTTGATCAATTTAGAATATTACTGAATATGTTATCGTTTTTAAAGATAACTGATTAGAAAAGCAGAAGAAAAAACAACCACCTGCCGCCGGTGGGATCCGAACCCACGACCTCCGAATTACGCGTCCGGTGCTCTACCTCTGAGCTACGGCGACGGCTGTCAAATCTTCTGCATTCGGGGGTATTTATGTTTACAAGTGTCCTAACCTTGAGAGTGTTCATCAGCGCCACCCACGTTCACAAGCGGCGGA